>NC_056727.1:847609866-847692366 GCF_019279795.1 Protopterus annectens | reverse complement strand
CTTTATGTGCAAATCCACCACTATTTACTTGATTACTGCACCAAGTTAAGAAATACAAGAATATGCCATTATATTATTGAGGAATACATTCCAGGTTCAGGACTTACTTTGCAAATGCAACAGTTGACACAATTTTATTTCAGGGTTAAAATTTCCTCGTCTCTACTCCCATGGTACTGAAGTATTCAGGAATAACCAGAATGTAGGCTACATGGATGCTTTTATAACTTGTTGAATAGCTCCACTGTACTGAAAAATCAACTGCACATGCTGTAATTAGCATCTATGAAAAACATCTGATGTTCTGCTGAATATATCAACTCCATTGCTGCCTATTAGTACACAATACACACCTACGTGCCACTGTGTGCACCAACACTGAAATAAAGTGAACACAGGGAATCTTATTACTTTTGTGTGGGCTTGTGATATCATGCAAACATGCATATCAAAAAGTAAAGGAAAGGTTGCAGACCCTGTACTAGAACTCAAGACCTTCTATACCCTAGCCCTACACATACACATGCTGCTACATAAATAGTTATGTGACAAGCCCCAAGAAACCTGAAATTCATTCCTCTGTTTCTGTGGTTGTGCTAAGCATTGCACCACACAAACAATGACAAAAATTAAAAAAGAAAGTTTAACTTAATGCAGACAAAGATAACACATTTTAACAAACAATAAATGGAATGACACAGAACTTGTGAATTGTGAACTGCTTACATGAACTTTTAGACTTCACAGACCTACATGTACACATCTGTAAGGGTAACCTGACACCCCCTAATGTCATCATTCACTGTTGCCATGCATACAACATGCACACTGTAGAATTGCCTACACAAAGTGAACATCCCTACACAGTTGCAGATTTTTGGGATTCAGCAATTCTAATGAGTTTTGATCTCATTTACATCCTCACCATGCCTACAACCCTGAATCTACACAGTTGGTAACCATGTGGGCAGGGAAACTGAAGGGGAGTCCAATGCTGTACAGTCAAGGGAGGGTAATACTTTGCTATATATCTGCACAGAGGAATACAGGTTTTGGATTTTATGTCATGGGGTTTACCCTTTTAGCTGCCTACATTAGTTACAAGTTGTTCGTTTAGGGTAGGGGTGCAAAGCTGCATTTATGCCATGGCACTTAATAAGGTGTTGTTCCTATTGTTAATATAATTTTTGACCAACCAAAATGTCTGATAATGTCATAATGTATGTGGGTTTGCATGTTAGGGTCTGTTCTGTACAAATGTATGGAAATTTACTTGCTCTTATTTCTGTGTAGACTTATTTGCATTGCTGTATTCAGAAAACTATCGAATACATGGCCAACATGAGCAGAGAGTCTACACGGTTAATTCCAGCTTACTGAATTGCTCCACTGTGTTGATTTCCTTCATTAGCATACAATTCAGGTACTTATGCTGCGATTTGCATGCCATGGAAGTTTCCACGTTTGCATGTGAGTGTGTGCTGTGCTGCTACACGAAGTTTACTGAATCTAAAAGTTTTCACAGCCATGTGCACATTGTGATGCAACAAGCACGTGGTCAAAATTATCGTGTAGGCTTTACTGAACCCCGCACAATGTCCTAATCCCATTAAATTCATGGTTGCCTTATCAATAGATGTGAGACATTGCCAAGACCTATTCTGTCAGTCCTGAATGAGGTCTTATGTTCCAATTCCCTCTTAAACTAAGCTCCTCAGCAAAATACTAAATCTCTTTGTAATGCCCAAATACTATCACACCATTCCCTCATTAATTAATCTGTTTAACTAAATGTAATGAATATTACTTCATACAGAATTTATTAGGGTTAGTGCAATTTCTTCTCAAACGTGAATTGTTTTCTGTTATCCTGTGGGATCACAGTCAACCCTGCTATGCATCTTGCAGTCTAAACATCTATTCATACTATAGTCATATCTTAAATTACCTTTTTCCTAATTCATTGTTCAGCACTTTCAATAATTATGCAATTCTTTTGCCTGAAATGTTGACCTCTGAAAGAAACACATTCATTTTCCCCCATTTTGTCTCCCGTTTTCTTTCCAAAAGTTATCTATTAAAACTCCCTTGAGTAGCTAGCAGTTCATAGTTTCTTTCTTTATCCCAGCTAATCCCCAGCCAAATGTTTAATGTAACTTCCCCGACTCCTTCCCTCTCTAGATATGCTGTGTTTAAACCTTGTCAATCTGTTTTAACAGATGCAGTATTTTCCTTCTATTTTCATTTTCTTTTTCAGATTTATTTTAGCAAATGCCATTTAAATTATAAATAGACTTTATTTCATCTTGCCAACAAAACTCTTTTAACTTCTACGTGATTTTCTCTTTATTCTTCCTTGATAGCAACAAATCAGTGTCTGATCTCTGACAAGATCAGCTCTGCTACTGTCAATCTAATCTGTGGAGAAACATTTCTCCTGTGTTCCTTTCAAATAGACTTATCATTCCCTTGAATTTTCTCTAAATAGTGGGGAGGATTCAGTAAAATGTACACAGTCATTTTTGACCATGTGCGTGTTGCGGTGCACTGTGCACATGGCCGTGCATATTTTTAGATTCAGTAAGGTCTGCATAGCAATGCACACTCACGTGGAAATGTGGCAATTTCCATGGCATGCAAATTACAGCATAAGTAGCTGAAGTGTATGCTAAAGAAGTAAACCAACATGGTGGATCAATTCAATAATCTGTAAAGCAAATGTGTAGACTCCATGCTAATTTTGCCAATGTATTTTAAAGTTTTCTGAATACAGCCATGGAAAGGAGTCTATACAGAAACAAGACAAAGTAAAAGTTCATAGATTTGTACAAAGCTCACTGTAACATGTAACCCCACACACATTGTGACATTATTAGACATGGTGGATGCTAGAAAATTAGATTAACAATAGCAACAATTCCATTATCAAAGCCTACTGGCTGTGTTCAGGGAAAATGGAGGTGGTGGCCTTATGATCAACCTCTATGTCAGATTCAACCTCTGCACCCCCCTAACTGTGCCTCAGTTTCACCACCATTATCATCAGTGTCTACTGAAACACTGACATCAGGTGGCACTGGCCCCACCCTCCCAATGTTATGATTACCTGTGATAAAAAGGAAGAAACACAGGCATACATTATTACCTGCACTAATATGGTGTAATATATGCTAAACAACTAACAGTGCTGCCACTATTACAGACAGTATAACAATACACACAGCCAGTCTAAAATGACATATTATGGTATTTCTTTACATTGATCTGCAGTAGTGACAGAAATGTATTTCATAGGTTCATATGTAGGTACTAGGCTATTGGCCCTAGGGCCTATAAAGCCTAGCCAAAAAGGTACCCTGGCTTTCACCATCCAAGAAAATTATTTTTCTGTGCCACTGTTGAGCAGAGCCACAGAAATGATCCCAGGGGTGAATTTCCTATTTCCCATCCAATTATCAAGATTTTTCTTGAAGGGTGCTAATGAGGAGCTTTGTTTGATATAGATAGGTAGTTTGTTCCAGAGTATGGGGAGTCTCAGGGACAGGAATCTATCCCTCCAGCATGTTCTGTTTATTTTGGTGACTAGGTTTAGGTCCCTAGAGCATATAGCTCAGAGGGATTGGGATTTTTTTAAGTGGAGCATGTCCAAAAGCTCTAAGTTTGACATAGCTTTGTATGTTAGGCAGAGATCGCCTCTGAGTAGGCGATATGCGACGGAGTAAAGCTGGAGTTTTTTGAGACGGTCTGCATAGGGCATCTGTTTCAGGCCGGTAATCATCTTTGTGAGGTATTTCTGCAGCCTTTCCAGTTGTTGTAGATGTCTTGTGAGGTACATACCAAATGGGCATTGTACTCTATAATGGGTCTAATGAGTGATGAGTAGAGGGGAAAAAATGGCCTCTTATTTTCTGGATGAGAAACCTTTTGTAATGAGGTGTGCCACGTAGAAGGATTTCCTGACTACTGTGGTGATGTGATTATCAAAGGAGAGACTACTGTCCACCTGTGTCCCAAGGTCTCTTATCACACTTTTGGTGTTAAGTAGACTACCTCCTATGTGGTAGTTCATGGATACAGAGTTTTTACCAAAGGAGGTGACAATGCACTTTTTGGCATTGAGCTTGAGGCCATGGCTTTGACACCAGGCATCTGTCTCAGTGAGGCCCACATTGTTAGGAGTTTTGATTATGACTCCTAGTTTGCATTCATCTGTGAAATTTGTTAGCCAAACACCTCCTGTGTTAGCCAGTACTTTAGAGAAGTAGATACCAAACATGGGAGGACCCAGGACTGAACCCTGTGGTACTCCACTTGTCACTGGTCTGAAGTCAGATTTGGAGTCTGCTACTTTCACAGTGTGGGTTCTGTCAGTGAGCCAGTTGGCAACCCATCTTGTGACATAGGGGTTTATACCTAGTTTACTAAGTTTATCTTTAATTCCAGAGTGGGGGATGGTGTCAAAAGCCTTGGAGAGATCTAGATAGGCTGTGTGAACCACCTTACCCTTGTCGACAGCTTTGGTGACTGCTTCAAAGAAGTCTATCAGGTTTAGGAGACATGATCTGCCTTTTACAAACCCAAACTGGGTAGGGTCCAGAGTTTGGAAATTACCAATGTCTTTGTTTATAAGATCCATGATGATACATTCCATGGCCTTGCAGACCAGGCTCATCAGGTTAATGGAGCAGTAGCTCCTGTGGTCTGTGGTGGCTCCCCCTTTGTGGAGTGGGATAACCATCACTGTGTGCCATTCAGTGGGCACAAAGCCTGAGGTGAGGCTATGATTGAACATGGTACTCAGGTGTGGTGGCAGTTCATTCTGTAGTTCATGTAGAATGCAGCCTGGGATGTTGTCACATCCCATGGATGCTGTGTTCTTGGCTTTGAAGAGTGTGTTTTTTACCTGTGCAGCCATGATTACCGGAACTTTGCATTCTTCCGGTATAGAGATGGGTCCTTTAGGGGGTGAGAGGGGGTAAAGTTAGCACTGAACCAGGATGTTACAAATATCAGTTGGTTCTGTATATTTAGTGCCATTGTGCTGTAACTCAGAGCAGATCTGAGTGTTGCCATTGAGATGCTTGACATAGCTATAGAATGTGTTGTGGTTGTCTTTAGAATCAGTGGCGATTTTGTTTTCCTAACTAGCTTTGGAGGATTTTATGACTGATCTCAGCTTCGTACTGAGGCTGACCAGGGAGTTCCTCCATTCGTGGGATTTTACTCTTTTTTGCAACAGTTTCTTTCTTTTGTTGTAGAGTTTGTTTATGGCAGGGGACCACCAAATTGGCTTCATTTTTTTTGGAGAATAGCATCTTGGTTCTGTTAGGGATAGCGCAATCCATGCACTCATGTAAGTGCTTATAAAGTGCATTTGTTTAGGATTCAGCAGTCATACCTCTATTGTCTGTCTGCATGGGTGTCGCGAAGTTTGCCACTTCTGTCTTAAGCAGCGTGAAGTTGGCTTTGGAGAAATGTTTTACTATAGTTTCCCTAGTAGAGGGTGGGTGTGGGATATGGATGTCTTGGGTGATTAGCTTGTGGTTGGATCTGACCAATGAGCAATTGACCTTTGATGTCGAACACCAGTCACCCATGCTGGTAATGACCAGGTCTAGGATATTGCTGCCCCTGGTGGGGGTGTGGATAAGATGATCCAAGTCATTGGAATTTATGAATTCCAGAAAACATTGAGCAAAAGAGTTGGAACATGAGTAATTTTCCCAGTTAATGGTGGGGTAGTTGAAATCACCCATTATTAGGGTATTGGGTTATACCCTAATATTTTCCAGTGTATCAAGAAATGAGGAGTTGGAATCCTGGGGCATGGTGGGGGATCTGCAGCAAGCTACAATTTGGATTGTGGTCTTGCCCAGAGTTAGTTGCACTTGGATAATCTCAGATGCATTATGCTGAGCAACTAGCCTGGAGGTGTGGATATCCTTAATGAATATGGACACACCTCCGCCTTTAGTGTTTCGGTCCAGGTTAGGTGGCCGAAAGGTGTGGTATGAATTATAGCCTGGTAATGCAGGGGTGCTATCTGGAGCCTTGAACCAGGTCTCTGACACTGCACAGATGTCGATGTTCTCCATTTTAAGGAGTGCCTTGAGTGAGTGCATTTTGAGGTTTAGACTTCTAGCATTGAGTAGCAATACCTTCAGATTTTGCTTGCTCGTATCTGTTATGGTGGTGAATTTGTCATTTGAACCTTGCCTAAAAAAGGCACTATAGGGGTGGCAAGAGCCTTATCCAGTATCTGGAATTCCAAAGGCGACAGGTGCAGGCCATCTTTGGGAAACCATCATGGTCTGTCGATCATGTCATCCGAGTCAGAGAGATACTGGATTCCCTTAGAATGACACCAGAAGCTTAGCCAGTTGTTGAAGTCAATCATTTTGTCCTTGTACTGTGGTATCATTCTGGGTGATGGCAGAATGCTACTCAAGGCTAGGGCTACAAGATCGGAGAGCTGCTCCATGTCTCTTTTCATGTAGACCAGGGAGTTACATCTCAGGTTATTCACACCACCATGGACAATGACAGAGTCATATTTGTACTTGTTGTGGTGTGACCTGAGTGCATGCATTATGTGGCAGATCCTGGCACCTGACAGGCAGCTGACAGTAACTTTCTCCTTGTTTAGCCTGGTGAGTGGAACATCAGTGTGCCTGACTATGGAGTCACCTATGACTAGAGTATTGGGTACGTTGTTATGCCTTATGGGCTGTGGTTGAGTGGCACACTGAGTTTGTGGGCTATGTGTCATTTGGGTTGTGTTGGGAGGGTGGAGGTTGCTTGTGTTTCTGCTTTGGAGGGCTCTGTTGCTTGGGAAGGTTTTTATTGAGAGCCTCCATGAATGTAGCTGTGTGTTTTGTGTTTCTCTTTGTGTGTTTTGGTGGTGTATGTTTTGAGGGACTATGTGATGAGTGTGGTGTGGTGTAAGTGTTTACCTTCTCTTCTTGACTGTCTAGTCCAGTTTTGGGTGAAGAGAGCTTTCATTCCAGTTTGGCTATGTAAGTGCATCTCTCACATATTGTGGTGTTGGATGGCAGGAGGAGAGGGTTGTCTGTGTACATGAGGCAATTGCTGCATTGCCCCAAGATGACCAGATTTATCAGATAGACAGGAGAAAACACCGGGAGCTGACCCTTAGATATGCCTGGATAGGTGCTATTTATTAAGTTCTAAAAACTGTTTTCCTCTAGATAAGTGAAGAAAGTTGAGTGCTGTAGTAATTAGTAGCTTATTTAGTGCTTACAACAAGCTCTGAACAAGTGCTGAGCTCAAAGAAACAGGTTTGGCTGCTAAAACTAAAAACTGGCTAGTTCTAAGGGAAAATTTGAAGAGCAGACTTTATGGCGCTGGGAATAGTTTAACCCTAACTAAGTCATGATGCATAAAGTGTGCATGTGTGTGTGTGTGTGTGTGTGTGTGTGTGTGTGTATATATATATAAAACAGTAGCAAATGAGCAAAACGATTTAAACAAATTAACCAATTAACCAATAAAAGCTAAAAACTGAGCCTCGTTCCAGCAGTCTTCGATCAGACAAGTTGTAACTGCACACCCTTGCCACTAGGGTGCAGGGGAACCTTCTCCAAAAAAAAGATGGCCTTGATTAGTGCTCAAGTTATGCAAACAAAGCTAGATTCAGAAGGTCTGAATCCAGTTTGTGCTACAGCAAACAAAGTGTACCAATTTCAGAAAGAAACAGTTAAAATTAGCCAGCACAATAAGCTTTTAACCAGAAACTCCCTGCTCAGAAGAGCAGAATTTGCCCTGTCCCCCGCAAGAGTGCAGACCACACTTTCTTAATGTAAAATAACTGGCCCAAAGCCCAACTGCTTAAATCAGAACTAATACACTTTAGAATAACAGACACTAAGCCCTCAATCAGCAACTCCCAACTTAGAAGGATGTAAGCTACCTGTCCTGCCGCAACAGTGCAGACCAAAAACCTTCTTAATATAAAACAACTGGTCTGAAGCCCAAGTGCATAAATCAAAGGATTAGAATAACAGTTACAATTTAATTGGCTACTAACAAGCAATAATAAATGTAGCACAATAAATGCAATTAAGTACTTTTAAGAACCGGCAACAAAATAAAGTAATAAAGTAGGAAGAAACACAAATACAATAAAAGCAGATGAATAAAGTACTATTTTTTTTTTTCCTTTTTTATATATAACAATAGAAAATGAGCAAACTGATTTAAACAAATTACCCAATTAACCAGTAAAAAGCTCAAAACAGAGCCCTGTTCCAGCAGTCTTCAATCAGACAAGTTCTAACTGCACACTCCTGCCACTAGGGTGCAGGCTTACCATCTGCAGGAGGCATATGTTGCTGGATTCTTGAAAGTCCTGAAAAAACTAAGCAAGAGGTAATGGAAGCATCATCACATTTAACAGTAAGACGGAGGTAATACTTGCAGTCCTCTATATCTGCTTTAACTGTACATTCAACAAGAACATGACTGACAAATCCAAACTAAGCCTATAAATGTAGCAATCATCAACCCCCCCCCCCAAAAAAAAAGACATGTGACACAGACGCAACTTTTATTTCAATTCAACTGGTCATATAACAAAGCCTACCTGGAAGCTTCTCTTGGGACTCAGAAGGAATGGTGCCCACATCAAGGACAAGATGTGGTCCACTCTGCTGTGAGCTGAAATATTGGAGGATATTTACCAGGAACTCTTCATTGGGGGTAAGGGGTGGTTCTGCAGCAGGCCCTGCCCCAGTCACACTTTGGTCTCGGGCAACTGCATCTGCACACCTCCGTACAGTGTTAATCATGTCAGTGGCCCTGTGGCACACCTGTTCATATGTCCTTCTGTGGCCTCCCACAGAACTGATGTCAACAATGTGCTGCCATACTTGTAGCCTGTGTAGCATAATGGACCAACTCCTTCATAGCAGAAATGCCCCAAATTGATGGACAGTGTCAACAATGATATTGTTTTTGCTTCACTGAATTTGGGTCTCTGCCTCATTGACATTGTTTGTGTCCTAAAAGACAACAGAATGATAATACACATAAGTATCACAATCGAAGTAGGACAATTGAAATCATTCCACAAAATATCACAGGAAACTATTATTGCAGGAGGCCTTAACACAGAATGGATGACATGTAACTCTAACAATCCTCATAACTACCTAAACCTCCATGGTTTCACTCAAATTATTTCTCACCCAGCTAGAACTGACAAGAAAACAGATAAACAATCTATTTTAGACTGGTTCTTAACTTACAAACCCCAGTATTACCAAATAACAGGGTGTCTCCCAGATCACTTAAGTAACCACTTTGGAACCTCCTTACTGAGAAATCACAGTAGCCCTACTAAGCTAATCAACATCCATCAAATTCATAATAAGAAAAATGTTAACTTACAGATTCTACTTAATATTCTTGAAAAAATAGACTGGACTCCTCTTAAGCAACTGCCCTTAGATGCTGCTGTGCAACACTTCAGTGACACCTTCCTTACTATTCTAAACAGACTGACCTTATAAGCTGCTGTGTAACACTTCAGTGACACCTTTCTTACTATTCTAAACAGACTGGCCTTAGATGCTGCTGTGCAGCACTTCAATGACACCTTCCTTACTATTCTAAACAGACTGGCATTAGATGCTGCTGTGCAGCACTTCAATGACACCTTCCTTACTATTCTAAACAGACTGGCATTAGATGCTGCTGTGCAACACTTCAGTGACACCTTCCTTACTATTATAAACAGACTGGCCTTAGATGCTTCTGTGTAACACTTCAGTGACACCTTCCTTACTGTTCTAAACAGACTGGCCTTAGATGCTGCTGTGCAGCACTTCAGTGACACCTTCCTTACTATTCTAAACAGACTTGCACCTCCAAGAACAGTTTGTATCAAAGCCAACTACACACCATGGTTAACCCATGGGACTCGTACCCTCCTTAAACAAAGGGACAACGCATGGCAGACTTGGGTTAAAAATAAATCCCTCCAAAATCATTTAATTTACCAGCAACTTAGAAACAGTACCAAACACCAAATTAAACTAGACAAACAACACTACTATTCTAATTTACAGTAGAAATACAAAATGAATCCACAAAAATTCTGGAACACAATCAATAACGTATTTCATCCTGGCCAAATCACAACTCCCCCCCCCCATTACCTGATATCACAAACAATATTGCTGAACAATTTAAAATATTCCTCACTAAAACTGTTTTAGCACTAAGAATAGCAAGTGTCCCAAAATGCCAACACCCAACAATCCAAGCAATATTATAGATGCATTCTCATTTCAGACAATCCCAAAACAAATTATTCAAAACTATTAAAGAAGTTGAAACCCACAACAGTGATAGCAGATAACTTGCCAGCAGAATATCTAAAATTAACAGCAGATGTTATTGCTTTCCCTGTGTCAATACTTATAAACCACTCTATAACAGAACAGTATGTCCTAGCTATTTGGAAAATTGCATTTATTACACCATTACACAAAGGAGGCAATTCAACAGAACTAAAAAACTACCAGCCCATTGCTATACTTTCACCACTTTCTAAAATTCTGGAACGATGTATTCACTTTCCACGTCTTTAAGACCTTCTAAACAATAATCTTCTCTCATCATCACAGAGGACTGACCACATCATACCATTACTATAGCTCTTCTAAGTTTCACTAATACTATAAATAAATTCAGAGATGATGGCAAAACAGTATCTGCAGTCTTTTTGGATATGTCTAAAGCATTTGATACGGTTTCTCATCTTAAGTTACTGTCCCCTCTGAAAACTCTTAATATCAACCCTAATGCTGTTAACTGGTTTCAAAGTTATCTATCTCGCCACCAGCAAGCTGGGAAATGGAAGCAAGAGCTATCCTCACTCGTTCCTGTTACACTTGGAGTCCCTCAGAGTTCAGTCCTAGGGCACCTCCTTTTCAGCATATTCATAAATGATCTTAATACTGCCTCCTCTCAAGCATCTATCATACAATACGCAGATGATTCAACCTTCATGTGTGCAACATCCACAATAACTCAACTTCTTACAGTCACAAAGCCTTCTCTGATGTTGAAACATGGCTAGCAAACTCACAACTCATTCTCAACCCTAATAAAACTAAACCTATGATCTTTCATTCATCTAAACCTACTAACCTCCCAGCTAACTTTTATATCACTGCCAGTAATAATACTAAGATTTTTTCAGATTCACAAACAACATAAGCCAACATAATCAACAACAGCCTAAAATTTGACATACATTTCTAACATGATCAAAAAGGTTCACAAAAAAATGGGAAAAATGTATAGAAATAAAAAGTTCTTAACAGATGCTGCAAGAATAGCCATAGCTAGAACCCACCTTCTCTCCTCACTTATATGCATGTGCCATACTTACCAACTTCAAAAAGTCAGAACTAAGTAAATTAGAATCATGTTATAATAAGATTGCCTAATTGGCAACAGATTTCACACATTCAACCCATCACTCTCACTGCCTAAAAAAATCTTTCTTGGTTGGAACTACTTCATATTATGAACTATAACCAGTTAATAATGGCTCACAAAATGTACAGTCCTGACAACATACCTTCCCTTAAAGATCTTCTACAACCCTACTCTAACATTCGTACTCTTCAATCATCTAACAAAGACTTACTCCAAGTAACCAAAGTATCCAATACAGCAGGCAACTCTCTTTACTCTTATTTTGTTGGTAAAAATTGGAATACCCTTCCACATAGTATTAGATACATAAGCAATCTTAATCATTTCAAAGTATCTCTCAAAAGACATTTGTTTGAATCCTGGCTTTGCACATGTAACACTCTAGGTTAATTAT
This sequence comes from Protopterus annectens, assembly GCF_019279795.1. Taxonomy (NCBI): domain Eukaryota; kingdom Metazoa; phylum Chordata; order Ceratodontiformes; family Protopteridae; genus Protopterus; species Protopterus annectens. The sequence goes on along the minus strand of NC_056727.1, from coordinate 847,680,503 downwards.
TAACTTAACATTACTTATACAATATGGCTGCACGTACTAACTCCGGTAACATATCCCTTCTAACAACACTAATTCTCTATAAATCGTTACATTCCTAGCTGTAACTCTCAGCACGAAAGTATTACTAACTATGCATTACTTTGCCTATGTGATTCTCCTAACTAATGTTATGTTCCTTCACATATATAAATTCAAATATAAATTCAACCATATATTTGTTTGTATTCAAGTGTTTAAAGTCTTGTTCTATTTGACACTATGTATATATTTTTGTTTTTAAATTTTTATCCTGCAAATGTGTTAACACTCATTTTTTTGGTCAATTTTGTTTATAATTCCTATTACTACTCTACAACTCTACAACAACTAGAAAGGCCACAGAAATACCTCACAAAGAGGGTTATCGGCCTCAAACAGATGCCCTATGCAGACTGTCTCAAAAAACTCCAGCTTTTTTCCATCAGATATTGCATACTCAGAGACAATCTCTGCCTAACATACAAAGCTTTATCAAACCCAGAGCTGTTGAACATGCTCCACTTAAAGAAATCCCAATCTCTCCGAGCTACATGCTTTAGGGACATAAACCTTGTCACCACAATAAACAGAACATGCTGGAGGGATAGATTCCTGTTCCAGAGACTTCCCATACTCTGGAACAAACTACCTATCTATATCAAATAGGTCTATATTTTAACATTGAAGTTCTCTAACATCGAATGTTATAATATCGAACTCGTAATGTTGAACGCTGAAAACAGCAAAGGTGCAGGACATCAAATTCTTTCCCAGGGAAAGAATTCGGTGGGCCATTGCTGTGGCTTTGCTGTTTTCAGCATTCGATATGTTGGAGTGTTATGGGTTGGGTTCAGGTAAGTGTGCAATTGTGTGTAGGTTAGGGGGTGGGTTAGGTGAGTTAGGGTTAGGGAGCGGGTCAGGTAAGTGTGCGGTTGTGTGGACATTAGTGTTAGGGCACGGGTTCAGGTAAGTATGCAATTGTGTGTAGGTTAGAGTTAGGGAGCAGATTAGGTGAGTTAGGGTTAGGGAGTGGGTCAGGTAAGTGTGCAATTGTGTGTAGGTTAGGGTTAGGGGGCGGGTTAGGTGAGTTACGGTTAGGGAGCGGGTGAGGTGAGTGTGCTATAGTGATGGACCTTAGGGTTAGGTTTGGGTTAAGGTAAGTGGATAGCTAGTACTGTATGTAGAATTTAGTTTAGGTGCAGGATTTTAAGTGTATGCGTGTAGATGGCTGTTTTTTGTGTGTGTTTGTGCTGTGTGTATGTTTCTCGGAATAGGCATTTTTTTCCCTGGGAAAAAATTCGCTATTCTGACTGTTCAATGTTTTCACATTTCAGTGTTTAGGGTTCGATATAATAACATTCGATGTTAGAGAACTTCAGTGTTATGATATAGACCCATATCGAACAATGCTCCTCATTAGTACTCTTCAAGAAAAATCTTGATGATTGGATGGGAGATAGAAAATTCACCCCGGGAATCACTTCTGTGGCTCTGCTCGACAGGGGCACAGAAAAATAATTTTCTCGGGTGGCAAAAGCCAGGGTACATTTTTGGCTAGGCATTAATAGGCCCTAGGGCCAATAGCCTAGTACCTACCTATGAACTTGTTGTGATCATTTGTATGTAAGATCAGACTGGAGCTTTTCTCTCCGGGCGTCCACTGAAAATGGGCACTGTCCCAGTCGGACCATCCCGGTAAACAAATGTAAAATAAAATAAAATAAAATAAATAAATACATAAATGAATGAATGAATAACTGCAAAGTAAATAGTTCCAGATAAAACAGTAAAGGTAGGCAGTCAGTTGTACCCACTGAAAAAAACATAAAATAGTCTACAGATGTGAAATACTAACAACAGGCAGGATGCAAAACAAGGAGAGTAGCAAGACCAACAAATCCTTGTATGTGACATAGAAGTAACTCAACTGTGCTTCTCCCCAAAAGAACAATCCATTCTAGTTTGTGACATAACAGTAACTCACTCTTCTTTGCTCTCCCCACCCACAACAGAAAAGGCAAATTAACCATTTTGCTAATAATACATCTTTGAAATTCTAAAAGGACCTGTCTCAGAAACATTTCTACATATTTATCACACATCACTCTACTTTCATCTATTGTCAATCATGTGCACCTCTGAAATGACTTAACAAACATGGCCATGCCATCAGTACACTCTCAAACTAATGTCTACAGATACAAATATAAAAGCCTTTGCTTCACATTATTCATGAATATATTCTAGCATATGCATTATATAGGTAACACAATGGGAGTATACCTCCTGGAGTTCAAAACTCTTCAGTAAAGGTATCTTTGGAACAAATTCACTTTTGTTAAGTCCTACAAACATGTAGCAAGTGTCATCCCATCACTTTGGCCAGCTGCATATTTGACTTCTTATAATGGAGTAGATTATTAAAGGATTGCATCTGTCTTAGCCTGTATTTCAGAAATTCTAATTAATTACAACATAAGCAGCTGAATTGCATACTAATCAACCAATCTGGTGGAGCTATTCAACAAGTTATAAAGCAAACATGTAGACCCCGTGCTGGTTTTTCCTGTGGATTTCAAAAGTAGTGGAGTACAGACACAGGATGTCTACACAGACAGAATGTTTCCAGCTGCTGCTGCTGCTTAACTCCATTTGTATGTGCTTCAGGCTGCAGGCATTGCTGCTGCTACCAATAGGACAAGGCCAAAATGGAAAAGAGTTTTCAGGCCACATTTTGCTTATCATAACATACACAACATGGACATTGTAGAGTGCTACAGGGTGGATAGGGACACACTACAGGAACTCTGCAACCTCTGATGGCCTCAAATCAGAGACAGAGCCTTTACCTCTCCATTTATTGGCAGTGTACTGCTTGCATCACAGTCAGCCCTGAACTAACACTGTAGTAACAGCTGCAATTAAAAGGTAAGTCCTGAACATGTACTGTATTGTATAATAATAATAATATTATGGCATGTCCTTGTATTTCATCACTTTATACAGTAAGCAAGTAAAAGGTGGAAGATTTCTACAGAAATTAAGGTATCATATGACAGCAGAGATTTATTTGACTTGCATATGTCCATTAGCAAGTAGTAGGCCCCAGGCATCAAAGATTCACACATTCATACCTCTCCAAAGTACTGATGATCACTGAATGCCCTCAGTTTAGCACCATGCATTTGTAATGAGAAATCATAACAGAGAGAAGTTAGAAAGTAATTAAACACATTGTAGTTTCTGACTTGACAACCCTCACAAAATCAAACAGGCAGGATGCAAAACAAGGAGAGTAACAAGAGCAATATATCCATGTTTGTGTTATTACAGTAGCTCAGCCTGGGCCCTCCCCCTCTCGAAAGAACAGTGTACTCTTGCATGTTCCATAAAAAAAGAGCAGTCTATACGTGTTTCTGCCATCCAACCTGCCCTTCAGTTTATAGCAATTGCATATTATAGTATTCCCTGTTAATATCCTCACACATTTTAAGGTAAATGATATAGTCTGGCTTACACACTGCATGTTTCTAAGTACAGGTCAGATAACTGAAGAATGACCAAGAAATAAAGAAAGGTAAGACAAAACTGTATATTTGCAAGGAATAATCATAACAGGTTGTGTGATCATAAAGTGCCATATATCCAAATAAGTTAAAAATAATGATTGAACAAATAGTTTATGCCTTGATATCAGTGTACATTCAGTTGTGCTTGGTTATGTGAAGAATTACTTCATTTCTTTGCTGCAAAGCTATTTGTGTGGAAAAGATGGATAAGGCACCCATCCTGTTTTCTGAAGGTGCATCGGAGTGAGAGTTGACATCCAGACTAATGTAAACATATCTCATGTGTACTAACATTTTCTACTGCATATGTCATAGATTGAGTTTTCTTATTTCAACTCTTTTCAGTTATTTTTTTGTGGGGGGCACAGTTTTCATGATGCACAGTTTAGCACAAACATGTTTGGCTATGATAATCTGGTTTGTGCATATAGCAGCAGTGCACAAACTAGTTCAATGGCTCACCCAGGTAGCAGATAGGACCTAGACAGCCACAAACATAAACCAGATGCATTCAATTAAGACTGTTGGCCATCACACAAACACATTGCCCAGCATTGCACATCCTCAAACACTGTGTTTGTGCAATGGTAAGTGATGAGCAACACATTCAAATGTTGCATAACCAAAAAGTGCACACTCTCAGTAAGCGCAATACCTGCAATTGGTGGGAAAACTTAATTCTATGTTGGTCTTGGTCTGTGGTAGGCATGGCAGGTGTTTGTGGACAAGTTCTGAGATTCAGAGCTTAAATATGGGGTTCCAGGAATCCAACGTATTTGCTGGACAGATATTTGTAGAGGGACTATCGTGGCATGGATTATAAGTCAGAGGCATGGAATAGTGTTGCCTGGGCTCTGCCAGTGCTACCAGTATCCCCCACACTGCTGAATAATGTAGGAATCACTACAGAGACCTCTGGATGAGGAATAAGATACCCTTGAATGTTGAAGCGAAAAGTGTAGGACTGGGGACACACCACAGATGTGTAAGTATCACTTACAGAGATTGCTTGTAAGAGTTAAAAGCTTAATATAATCAGGATTGGTATTTATAATGACATTGTGTTCTGTTCTGTTTATTCCACAGCTGTCACAGACCAAAAACAGAATGCACAAAGCCATTCCGCTAGATTGGCATAGATGCAAGAAGCATCTGGTATGTATGCATCCGAACAGTACTGTTCTGTTAGCATTAAAAATATGACACCTTTATTGGTTTATTATGCAGTTGTATCAAAGTGAGCATTCATCTCTCAACTGTAACAGGAAAGCATCCATTCATTAGTCTGTAGGCCAAAAGAACAGCTCAGTATTAGAGAATAGTCAGAGGTTGTGGGTTCAAAAGCCACACTTCCCAAATATACAGTATTGTTAAGGTTTTGTCAATATTGCACTCTTTTTTTCAAAACCACACTTAAAAACTATACTCTCTATACATGAAACAGCATATCCTCTTTAAAGTATTCAGAATGATGGCATCATGGTAGTCAGGTCTTATGTGAAGATAGCGATAAGTAAAAAAGCAGTTTGTAAACTTCTCCTTGTTAGATAGTATTGTCTTCCCCAGAAGTAAGATGTCAAGTAGCACTTGGGAGTTTAAAATCTGAAAGAGCACCTTCTGCAGGAATATGAATGTAAATGCTATTGTGACATGGAGTAATACCTATTATTTTTATGGGTCTACTTTATTTAAACAAAAACGCGTTATATTGAACACCACTCCATCGACACATATACATCGAACCGCAAAATAATTGAATGCACAAAACCACGAAATTCAAAATACCGAATTGTCATACGTGGCCAACCCCACTGTCCGAAACATACTACCCACCCAAACAAAATAAATAAACCACAAACATACACCAACCAAAACCCTACTTCTAACCCTACACTAAACCTCACATACACCACTATCTATGCACTCTCCTTAACCCCTCCCTAACCCTAAGGTCCGTAACTACCGCACACTTACCCAACGGAGCTATACCCAAACAAAATAAATAAACCACACACATACACTAACCAAACCCCTACCTCAAACCCTACACTAAATGTTTAATACATTACTCATATTACATTACCTATCTATGCACTTACCTTAACCCGCACCCTAATCCTAACCCTAATGTCCGGAACTATCGCACACTTACCTTACGGATCTGTAGCTCAGACGGGCCAACCAAAACACTTCCACATTTTGAACTTCATGGTAATTTTGCGGTTTTGTGTGTTCCATTATTTCAAGGTTTGATGTATATGTGTCAATGGAGTGGTGTTCGATGTAACGAGTTTTCGTTTAAATAAAGCAGAGCCTATTTTTATAGGTCTATCTTTATAATGCAACAATTACCATTTTGCTTCATAATGATATGCATAACATAATTAACACAGTGAAATTAATAGCAGTCCTGCAACTAATGTAAACATGTTAATATTTGAAAATAATGTATGCTTTTCAGTTATGTAAACCTGTACTGTATCGTTTCTCTTCTCATGTGTATGAAAAACATATTTAACTTTTTGTGCTTAGAATGGTTCCTCTGTGAACCCAGGTCATGGCAAAAAGGGGTCAATGGACCCTCTACTTACCAAGTAAACAAATCAGAGTAAATACATTAATTTTTTTTCCTCAGCTGTATTATTTAAAAAAGTCCCATTTTACAGCAGTGATGTTTAAGGGAATGTAGCTGATTTGTTTATCACTGTTTAACTAGTGGAATTCAAATCTGTCTGGCAATACCAAATGTAAGATTTCAAAGAATATGTAAAGATTTTTGCAAGACGGTATTGCTCTTATGGAATTCTATAGATATATATGAGCAAAATTCAAGGACAGAATATTAGTTTTAGTTTATACACAAGTGTATCTATTCTGTGCATGACTAATGCTCAGAATTATTAAGTAAAGATAATGCAGAGCTTCAGGTGTAAATACAGTTTTATATATACTGTGTATTTGTGTCTGTCTAACTTTCTATCTAGCTGTAATTGTGTGTATTTATATATATATATATATATATATATATATATATATATATATTTTTTTTTCTGAACCTGGGAATATTCATACATACAGACACGCACACACACTTTCACACTTTTTTTTTTTTTAGGTTGTCTTAATACTAGACCTGAGATCATTCTGCTTTCCTGGCTCTTTGAGACTTCCTAGACTCAAACAGAGTTCTTAATCTTAATTACATGTCTGCCATCAGCAGCAAATGTCTGTTTTTGAATTCTGTTAGAGTTCAGTCTTCTCCCTTCTCCTATCAAATCATTTTACACTATCATCTTACTGTCATCAGGTTCATTATATACTTTACTAAAGTAATATAAATGCAGGACCTTATACCTATATTGTTATTTGACATCATACCTAGCACACAGGTCAAAAGACAGATATACAGTGTCTTTGTACTTAATTCAATAAGGAGTTAACAACACCAATCGCAATACAGAGACAAACTGTGAATGTACCACTGTTTCAATCACTGTAATTCATTACGATCTGTTTATGTTTTATTCATCTTTTAACTTGTCTGTACTGTACTATGTAATTATGTACATTTCTTAGTAATCATTATATACTGTAACATGCCTTTTTTACTTTAAATATTGTAACCTCACTAAGGAAATTTTTCTCCCCAGGTTTCAGCTGAAAACGGGGTATGTTTTTGTCCAGTCAGACACTACCCGGTTACCAAATGTGAATAAATAAATAAATACAAATAAATAAGTGCTCTTACAGTAAAGCCTTCATTGTGTGTTACATGGAAAATAGAAACATATATATTACTTGTTACTGCTATGCATAACTGAGATCTGACGAAGCTCTGACAAGGGTGAAATCAATCATCTTTTGTTTTAACTTAATAAACTGTGGCATAAACAATCAATTTCAGCTTGCATCCTTTTATGTTATCTTTAATAAGAATACAAAGTGATTTTTGACATGGATTTTACAAAAGAAGTTGTGACAACAGCTCATTTTAGTAATTTGTATGCAATATGTATAACATTCATTCCAGTACAACTATTTATCTCTTCTTATTAATTTGTACTTCCTTAAGGAAATTGTGTACTACCCATAAGGCTGGAAAACTATCGTCCTTGTTACTAGGTTATGATATACATATATATATATATATATATATATATATATATATATATATATATATATATGTATATATATATATTTACACACACACACACACACACACACACACACACACACACACACACACACACACACACACACACACATACATACTTGTGTGTATATATATATATATATATATATATATATATATACAAATGCATACATATGTACACACATATATCTATCAATATTTATATATATATATATATATATATATATATATATATATATATATATATATATATATATGTATGTATACAGAGACACACACACACACACACACACACACACACACACACACACAGAGACACTGACATCTTAACGAAGAAATTATTTATTCAATGGAGAATTATTTTGTTCTCAAAATGTGTTACTTAATAATGCATAGAAGAGTTGATTCTAAGTTTGGAGTATTCACGTTGACAATTTTGAGCTGCATTTCTGCTGAGCTGTGCCTTTCCTGTAGAGAAATGCACCCACTATGTCAGGTCTTCAGTGCCAAGACGTTCTCAGCTAATACAAAAATTAATAACATCCAATTAAAAATAGGTGTATAATTACCTGAAATTAATGGGCATGTAATTAATTTGAATTAATGGTGCAGCTGTAATCATAAAACATGATACGTTGTGCCAGAACACATTTTATGAAAGAAAGGATGAGGCAAATTTTTTTTATGAAACTCTGTAATTAGTACTTGACTGAATCACTTCTTAAAAAGCAGTGGGTGTTATTTGTCATATATCAATTAACTCTTGTTACATTGTATTTTCCTGTCATTAGTCTAAATAAGTTCAACTGTAGAAAAAAAATTGAATGCAACAAGTGTTGCTGTCAACAGATTACTTCTTTGTTCAGTTTTGTTGCTAAGTCTCATGGAGTAAATTTCATATGTACTCTATAGCCTGATTTAATGTTTTCTTTAATTCTCCTTGAAATATATCAAATGTTTAAGAAAGCATCTAAACAATACTAGATTTTGCATTTTGGCAACTGTTGCTCTGTGCCTAAGGTAATAATGTAATTTTGCAGGTTGGGTTTGTATGTAGTATCACATTTTGTGTGTGTGTGTGTGTGTGTGTGTGTGTGTGTGTGTGTGTGTGTGTGTGTGTGTGTGTGTATGTATGCATGCACACATGTATTAACTCATACATGGTTCACTATTTTCAAAGTTTTGACTACTCCTGTAATACCAAGAAGAGAAATAAACCAGACTATTTTAATGACTAATCAATGTCTTAACTAAATAATAATGCTTTAATGAGTTGTTGGTTTTAATTGACACACTAGGACACTTAAAAAGCTTAAGAGTGTAATTGCTTACAGCATGAATACTGCAGCATAAACTGAAAAGCACTTCCATAATGATAAATAACATCCATGTTTACATAATAATATGACTGCAATTTTTTTAAAAAAGTTCATCAAAATAAATGAATTTAATATAGGCAGAACTATCAGTGTCAGAAATGAGAGCATATGAAGGTCTGAACTGAAATATCTATATCCCACACCAAGACAAATTTCAGTAAAAACACTGTAGACTCTAAAAAGATAAGACACTCCAGAAGGCTGCTTCATTAACACTGCTGGACATATTAACTTGACATTTTCAAGAGATCATGGTATATGCTTCACACTGACATTTTTCATCTACAAGACTGCACATTTTCTGTATCTCATTTCTGGTGCATCAAAGATTCAGGCTCTCCCATGGAGTTATTTAAAGGGTAAAAATGGTTAGCCATCCTGATCTTTAACACCATGAATGCATGTGACTGCATGACTTCGGAAAAGCACAGTCATTTCTGAAAAGAAGAGAAAAAGTCCTCAATTTACAATAGAAAAATGCTGCTAGTACCAAACAGTAATTTGTCATCAGTGAAACATTGTAGCATTCAAGTTCTGATATATTCAAAACAGAACAAAATATTTAACAGGGTTAATAGAATGATGCACTGATAGCATTTTTGGGTCTTGAACTGGGGCCATCAAAACCTCAAATCAAACCTCAAATCAAATGCACATGCAATGTGATGGCTATACATTAGCATAACTAGTAACTGCATTCATTCTGAAAAAAATATAAAACAGCAACATCAACATTGTGGAAGTAAAACCTAAATGTAATAAACTATATGAAACTAAAAAGCATAACCAATTTAATATATCTACAGAAGAATCAAAGTAGACAATCAATACAAAAATGTTTGAAAATGGTAAGCAATGAAAGTAGTTAATTCCAAATAATGATTAATCAATCTCGTTTGTTTCTTTTACTATAGTTCACACATAATATTAAGTATAACTCTTCTGCTCTTGACTTATGTTCAGAATTATTCAGTAAAGATAATGCAGACTTACTGGTGTAAGTACTGTTTACATGATAGATGCTATACACACACACACACACACACACACACACACACATCTATATATATATATATATATATATATATATATATATATATATATATCTATATATATGGGTCTAGGACACTCTACCGAAAACACGTTATCTCAAAACTGAAATGGGCGAGCAAACTTTCACGAAAGTGCATTTTCACCGAAAAAGCACTTTGCGAAAGTGTGCTAAAAAAAATGGGGAAATGGCTGTTGTTCAGATTGTGGCACAGTGGGGATAAGGGAATATTCCATTTTCTCCACTGTAGTGTGATCTCAGCGAGAGAATAAAAAAGTAGGGGGGTGTGCATATTGGGGTGCAGGGAGACTAGCCCCCCCGTGTAAATGTGATTGTTGTTTTTTTTTTGTTTTGTTTTTATTTTATGTTTTGCTTTTATTTGCACACTTTCAAGAAAGCGTTTTTTCGATGACCATAAGATCAAAGTTTTAAAACTTCAAAAGTTAAATAAAAATAAATAAATAACAAAAAAATCTTTTTTCATGGCTTTTACCCCCCCCCCCCCAAATCCCCTGCTAATTAAATATACCAACTCATCATACTATAGTGAGGAAAATGGTAAATATAGCATTATGCGCTGTACTGCGATCTTCACTATAACGGTTCAAAGTTTCAAAACTTTGATCTTATGGTCTTTGACAATAAGAAATTTGGCATTTTGAAAGTTCAATATTTAGAAGTAGACACACACACACACACACACACACACACACACACACACACACACACACACACACATATATATATATATATATATATATATATATGTAATACATTAAGGCTTGGATTCAATAAAGCCGATTCTCCTTGTCAGAATAGAGTAGCAGCTATTGCACAGGATATGGCTACTGGGTGATTCAATAAACAAGGCTGGGCGCGTGCATGAGCCTCCCAGCACTATTCTGACATGGACACCACTGAATAATGCTATTTACCTCATTTTCTGGTCAAAACCATGCAAATGAGGTGAATTAGCAATTCAGTAAGCAGGCAGGAAACTGTGTCAGACCAGTGCCCTGTGCAGAAATGTATTCAGTTACTAACCTTGTACATTTCTGCAAAAATCAAAATGGGGTATGACGGCTCAAAGTAAAGCATGTATTATGACTATTAGGCATGCCAGTTGTCAAAAATATGGCCATTGGCATCCAAAACCAATTCAAAATGATAAAAATCAACCTTTTTTTTTGTCTCATTTCAACCATTTAAGCGGATGAGATCATGCAGAAAATAAAAAAAAAGAAAAGTAAAATGAGACAATTTTATGTGAAATATGAATTTTGCTATTATAGTGAGTAGCATGCAAAACCAAAACAATAACAGGTAAAACTGGTAGCTAAGGAGGTAGGCTCCGGTGTAGTGGTGTGACAAGGGACTAAGGCAGTGGGGTATGGAAATGAGCTATTTTTTTTAAATTGGAAAATGGGAGACCATGTTAGCCTGCACCTAACCATGTAAGAGCTATAATGCTATAGCATAAGTAGGAAAAGCAGCTGACTTGAAAAGGGGGTGTGTCATCCTTGGTCTAAGCACATTGGACGCCTGTGGCCACTGTTTCTGCTCAACTAAGCACAGTTAAGCAAGGGGGTGTGTCTTAGCTAGTTCAAGAAATGCTGAGCATGCTCGAGTCTCTGGGACGGCTCTTTCTGATCAATACTGTTTACTATAGCTACACGGGTTTGCGCTGTGAGCTGCGGGGCTTAAACACAATGGAAATAAAAAAACAACACAACAGGAACTAGCAAAACTGTTTACATTTGAGCAGCTGGTTTTATGCAGTGCATAGCGGGGCTTAGAAGGGGCGGAAATGGGAAGAAAAAAAACAGGAAATACCAGAATAAAGGCACTCAAGTACAAATAATATAGCTGGCAGGTGGAATGTATCAAAGTCATCCAATCACACAGGCAGCATCTGCAGCACACCAGTATAAACTATGCAAACACAGTTCAGTCTGTTTTTTCCCACAAACTCTGCACCATTGGTGTACATACTCGGGGGAATTTTAACTGACAAAATAATGTTAGGGGCTGCTGTCAGTTTGATACATCAGTATGTGCTAGAGACTGAGGGCAGTGAGGATGATAATGCTGACAGCCATCCCAGACTGAGGAGGAGGAGAAGAGTGTTCAGACCCAGGGTACTCTACCAGGGGCTACATGATCTGGAGATACTAGAGTTCTACAGGGTGGACAGGGACTTACTTCAGCAACTCAGCGAGCTGTGCTGGCCTCACATCAGACCTAGAGCCGAAAGGGGGGGAACCCATCTCAGTTGAAACTAAGATATGTGTAGCCTTAAGATACTAGCTACAGGCACCTTCCAAAGACCTACTGGGGACATCATGGGTATCTCACAGGCATCTGCATTCAGGGTACTCCACCAGTTCCTGGATGTCATATGAACACATGTTGGTGAGCACATATATTTCTCCAGCACCCATGAGGAGAAGACCAGCAATATGCATCTCTTCCACCATGTAGCAGACTATCCAGAGATACTGGGTGCCATAGACTGCATGCACATCCACATCAAGGCATCACCTGGTGAAGAGAGTAGAGTCTATGTCAACTACAAGGCCTGTCACTCCATCAACTGCCAGGTCATGTGCAATGCCCAGGGCATTATCATGAATGTGTGTGCTGGCAGCCCTGGTAGTTATCACGATTCCCACATCTGATATGCCTCACAGCTGTACCAAGCATATGCCATTGGTGACATCCCATATGGCCATCTGGTGGGGGATGCTGTCTATGCACTGGAGCCATGGATGATGATACTCATCAGAAATGCACACACACACACACACACACACACACACACACACACACACACACACACACACACACACACACACACACACACACACACACACACACACTGATGAACACCATAATGAGGCACATGCACAAACCAGCAACATTATTGAATGTGTATTTGGGATGCTCCAGTCATGGTTCCGCTGCCTTTACATATCTGGTGGAGCTCTGAAGTTCTCTCCAGCCACATGTGCACACATGTTCATAGTATGTGTCATGCTACACAATATGATCCTGCAGAAACATCTGTGGCAGGAACATCACAGGGAAGGGCCACACAGCTCCCCACCATTGCCAAAGCCCCCACAGGCACAGGGGGACTTGGAGGAGGACTTCCTTGAGCCTGCTTCTGTAGGCAGACACAGGCATGCCCAGTATGTCCTGGCCTTGGCAAAGAGGCAGTGCAGAGCACACACACTGACACTGTAGGGACCCAGGTACTGACACCTCTCTCTAACTTGCACACAAAGTAAAATGGTTGCCACACACATCACACTAACTGTATCTTAGCATGTATAGGCTGTGTACTGCATGCATCCGACAGAGCCAGCCCTCAAGCACCATCCTCACAACTGCCACAGGCACAAGGTAAGTCAGTCTTCTTAACAATAACCCTAGGTCCGAACACTCTTCTCCTCCTCCTCTTTCTGGTATGGCTGTGTTGTGGTAGCATAGCTATGGTATCACTGCATGCATATAAGGGAATGGGGTGGCCTACCAGGATAGCAGCAGACAACTGACAGCTACTTTGGACAACAGGAACTGTCTGCCCAATACTGGCTTCCCCAGAGTATGCAGTAGTCCCCTAGGTGACAAATCTCACTGCAGTATATGTGGGAGGCTAACTTACTGGGGGGGTCATAGGTCACATGCATGGATGTCACCCAGCAAGTCAGCTGTAGAAAATCATACAGAAATGTCTGGCAAAGGCCCACAAATAGGAAATATGATGAAATACTCTCATATAGACTTACACAGTGATATCACAATAGGCCTTACAGTTGCAGTAAGGCTCTGAAGCGTAAAAAGTCTGAAACCCAAATGTCTGCCATTACAATCTAACATGTGGTCTTTAGTGATATGCCTGTAGTCTCCAAGACAGGCTCAATACTATGCTAAATGGAACCAAAATGTAAAGGAAACATCAGCACAGTCTGTGCAAAAGTGGACAGTTGACAGGTGTGCCCTCCCTCCACACACCCATGTTCCCATAGAAATACAGTAACAGTAATGTTTGTAGGGTATTAGCAGCAGAACACACACTCCCAGGGCTGTCTCAATAAACTTGATAACTTGTTGCATCTCCACAATATGCAGCAGTCAATGAGCTATGTATATGTGTGGTCAATACTGTCAGTATGTGGCCTGCACTTACTCCTGTCTGTCATGTCTTAGTGGTCTAGGTATAGTACTGTGGTTGACAGGGTCTTTGTTCAAAGAACTGCAGTGCAAATTATTTTGCATGTCAAATACAAGTACGGTAGGAGTTGTACACACTGTCCAGATGTCAATATCTGTTACTGCAGGAAAGCTGGACTGGTCAGGGACAGGGAGCCACACATATGGACAGTACACAGCTCAAAGTAACCTACACAGTGGCTAGCATACCTCTCAACTGTACAGATGTTTTGCAGAATGTCCAGAAGTTTGCATCATATTTATGGTCTCTTTATCATGAAATTGTGGCTTTCTGGCAAATCACTGGCAAATCACTAAAGACTAAAGTCAGAAAATAATGACAGATTGTAGTTTCAGACTTCATACCCATTAGGAAAATGCATGCTAATGCAAAACCTGTTATTGTATTACCTTTCTAGGTTTGTAAGGCCAACAGTTAACAATGGTCCCTATATGTTGGCCTTTGTGCCCAAATTACTTATGGCTTTGTCCAGATGTATGGTCATAAAAAGACGGGAGGTATGGTGCCTAGTAGCACAGCAGGTACCTGAAGGTCAGTGTACTGCCAGGTTATAAAAGACTGCCAACTTTTACTGTGTCAGCACTGACAACATGTCACTGGCCAGCATCCATACCCCTGGAATGACAGGTTGTCACAAAGAGAGCACAAGTATGCCTTGTATATCTGTTCTGCTTGTCCTAACATCGCATTTGCCTGCCAACTATTTGCAAAACAAGAAAGGGTCATTCCGAAACATCAATGGCAGACAGTGGAGAAGCAGATGTCATATCCATAATAGAAAGCATGTAAATACCAAACTGGCTTCCCAACTGTCTATGTTTGGCAGTACAGTATTAGCACCCTGTCCCCATGTGTGGGCCTTTTTTCTGACTGTCATAGATGGGCCTGTCCAGATGTCAGTCTGTGATGGTTTGACAGCTAGGTCAACATGTAGCTTTATAATAACATATAGCAACACAAACTGTCTGAGGACAGCAGGAAATGTAGTGGTGCAATGATAGACAACCTGCTAAATAGGTATACTCAGAGGTGTCAAGTCCATAACCTTGTGTGTGATGTTACAGCATTTACCCTGCTCACACCAGAATTACAAATACATAACAGTAGCCATTGTGGGCAAAGCCTGTGACTGGACTACAGAAGGACAAAGAGACACACATAAGCGGAAGGGGAACCATTGGCCAGACAAATGGGGAATGTGCACATCACAACAAATGGTGCAGTAACATACACACCATGCAGTGTATGGAGTCAGTAAACATCATCTGCAAGTACACAATACACACCTATGTAAGTGGAGGTCTGCAACAATGCAAAAACCCAAACAAAGGACACCTCAGAGGCAAAAACACATGAGAACTCCATGAGCCTACACACCACAGACCATGCAGACTCCACACACCAGGGTCTTGCAAACACTAAGGCCTTTCCATACACCCAACATATTACTTATAGAAGACTCCACTGGGAGACACACAAATGTGCCTCTCACCAGACAGAATGAAGAGCAAGTCAAAGTCACTTGTTTGTCAGGTGCCATAATCTGCCATGTCACACATGCACTCAAGTCACCCCACAACAGGTACAAGTATCATTCTGTCCTGGTCCATGGTAGTGTGAACGATGCCAGATGTACCTCCCCGGACTATAGGAAGACAGACTTGATTCAGCTTGCTGAATATGTGTCCCATGCAGGTATGTCCCTAGCCTTAAGCAGCAGTCTGCTGTCACCCAGAATTATGGCTCAATACAAACAGAAAATGATTGTCAGTAACACTTGGCTCCCTCACTGGCATCATCCCAGGGGGATCCACTGCCTGGCAGCCTGGGAAGATATGATCGCCAGACCACACTGCCTTGCTAGAGATGGCCTACATCTGTCTCACTTGGCCTTCAGGCCTTTGGCAAAGGGGCTTGCCTCCCCCATAGTGCCTTTGTAGGGAAAGTCATGGAGTCCATACTACCAACATAAAGCACTCAAGAAAATGCAAATTAAAGGCCATGCCGGTAAACACTAGGAGTCTAAATAGGAAATTCACTCATTGCAAGCAGTCATAACTCTGGAAGATGGTGACATTTGTGCACTCACAGAAACCCGGCCCACAGCCGCAGAGAGAAATCCATCCTTTCCTGATCACTCATCCTATCTCACAGCCAGACCCTAAAATGTGGGCAGCAAAACCAAAGGAGGTGGAGTATAAATTTATATTAAACAGACACACACCTCCAGGCTGATCAAACTGTCTAACACACACGAGGCACTCCAAGTGCAGTCAACTGCTGGCAAGACCTCTATGCAAATTAAATGTAGCTACAGGCCAGCATATCTGATTGAGGACACCCACACCACATATCTTGCCCACTACAAATCTATCAAGATTCCAGCCATCACCCCGATCCTGGCTGATGTATATCACCCAAACATGCCAGAACAGAAATGCACAGAGATGTCCCCATCTTATCAATGCTACATCCTTAGGACAGCCACTCAATACCACCACAAGATGTGATACCTATGACGGACTTGGCAGTAACCAGCATGATCAACCACTGCAGCTCCCCTATGGTATCATCCTCCCTGGCAAGATTTGACAGAAAAGCAGTCACATGTCATATCACCATCTCTCCTGAACCACCTCTAGCCTTGGTAAAAGGAAAAAGTCCCACAAGCTGATCACAACCACCAGAGGGATGGTATAAACAGCTGAACAGCCACCTACCCCAGTAGAGGGACAGGAACCAACTTACAAATGTACACAAAACTAGCATGCCGGCATATAGATAGAGATGCATGGAATCAGGAATACCTGACAAGAAAACATCACCATCTGCAAGGGAGAGTAAACCTGTCTGCAAATATCTGCAATAAAATAACTATATACCAGAAGGTCCAAGACCAAGAAGAAGCAGGTGCACAATCGGAAGTAATCACCCCTTAGCCTGAACAAACAAACAAGAGCACCAGTGAAATCCACTAAAGGCAATTCTGAGTCCAAATTGCCCACATTCAAGACAGACAATCATAAAGCTTTCCTCACATATATCTGCATTCACAAAGGAAGCTCCTAGATTTGTGTAGAACAGGTGGTCAAGGACACCACATACACAAATTATGTAGATATAGCCAGTCCGCTGGCTGACAGATTCAGTGGAAATGTCTCCCCTCTGCCCCCTATCAGGAAAGCAGGACATCCCAGTACCTGAACACCCAGCCCTTACCACTAGGGAGCAGGGCATCACTGCCCTCTTAAAGTCAAGAGGACAGCCTCCATGGGACCTGAATACATCCCAGGCTGCAAACTATATGAACCCAGGTATGTATGGCAGCATCACTGCACACCCTACACACCCAAAGCCTGAGTACTGTCTATGTCACAGCCGGTGGCAGATAGCCACTTTCATCCCTTTACATCAAGGTGGAGTGTTCACTGATCCAGGAAATGAAAGACCCATCAGCCTAACTAGCCTGATCCGCAAGGCCATGCAACTGATTATCGTGGATCACATTAACAGGAACATTGGCAAAATCCAAATACATTATCCTACACAGTCTACCATCCTCAGGGGAGGTATGTCAGTGAACTCTGGATGACTTTCCTGAGGCAGCCAACAAATGCATGGATGAGGGAAAGATGCTGAACTCTGGTCATCATGACATGGTCAAAGCCTTACACACCATACCCCACTTGCCCATAGTACATGAACTCTGTCAACTAGGCAGCAATCCATATGTTACTGGATGGGTATCACACTGGTGCATTGATAGAACCCACATAATCATAATAGAGGTAGCCAAGCTCAAACAGTACACCCGTAATGACTGGCATACCCCAGGGATTGGTCTAGGGGCCTTTGGTTTATGGAATATACTTCCCTGTGGTGCAGGCCAAAAACACTGGCCCATGGCTGACCAAGTTGGCAGATGACAGTCATCAATACCCAAAGTGAAGTGAATGTCCTGCAACAGAGTCTCATCAAAACAAATGACTGCTGCCAGAAACATGGCCTCAAGCTGAATGTCTGCCAATGCATCATCATCCCCTTTGGGGAGCTTGACTTCTCCAAATGGTATCACAGTTACAACAATGTCCTACATGCACAATCAGTAGTGAGGCAGTTGTCCACCCAGGTTGAGAGCAGCCTGATATCTGAGCACCATGTTGCTCCTGTTGTACAGAAAGCTTCATAGATGGGACAACTCAAATGTAAGGGTATCCCATCCAGGGACAAAGAGGCCATACGAGCCATGTTTGCTAATCTTATGAGGCCAATTATTTCCCCAAAACCCCCTTTGGGATATACCTCACAAAGCACATGCAGCAGCTGGAGACACCACAGAGGTTCCCCACCAGGAGAATGCAGGACCACAAACACCCTACACAGATAAGCCAACAGCACTCTCCCTCTACTCTGTGCCATATAGACTCTGCAGAGGTGACCTCTGTCTGGCATACAAAGCAATCCAGATCCTGTCTTGATGGGACTGTTGCACATCTGGAAGTCAAGGCCCATCCGATCAACCTGTAGGTGCAGCATCAACTTGGTATGTGATATCAATACTGCTTGTTGGTGTGAGAGATATGTGTCCCACACACTCCCCCATCTGTGGAATACAATCCCCTGTCCACATCAAACCAAGTGCCTCAATACCCCTAGTGATGTGATCCCTGTATAAGTGCATGGGAAAAAGAAAATGCAGTCCTGTGATTCAATCTGTGTCCCTGCTAGACAGGGGCTCTGGGTGTTGACATGTCTTAACATGGGCTACACTCTCATCTGCATGGGTTATAAGGGCTTCAGGGACAATAGCCTACTAACATCATATCAACCTATCAAACTATACACAACTGTCTGTCAGTGGTTCACCACATTACTCTGTATTGCTCTGCCACTGACATACCTGGAAGTCACAGTGCTATGTGGAATATACCTAAATATAATAGACATTTCTGTTCAGTAGAATGCACTCTGTACCCACACCCATAACTCTCACCCACTGACAGCAAGACATCTGGACAAGGTCATACATAAATGTGGGACAAAGGCCCAATGATAGGCAAGTGTTGTAAATATTGCTCTTACAAACTGAGAAAGTTGGTAAAATAATGGGTTTTGCATTAGCAGGAATTGTCTGAATGTTATGATGTCTGAAACACTAATTTCTGTCAGTATTTTGTAACTTCAATCTTCAATTATTTGCAACTAACTTGCCATAAAAACACAAATTTATGTAGACTAGATGAAATTTCAAGACAAACATCTGGACAATCTGCAAAAAACTGTACAGTTGAGAGGTATGGACCAGGATATGACTTTTCAGATAAGAAGAATACCACACAAGAAGGAGATCCCCAGCCACTATATCACCAAGGTGCTGGACTGTTTACCCAGCTGCATCAGTCAATCGGCTGTAGCCACACCTCTCAACTGGCTGAATTGGGCATGAATTTCTATAGTCTGTCTCACACTATTGTTCTGTGCATCATACATCTTGTGTTTCTCTGGTAAAGCACTGTAATGATCTGAGGATTTCTGTCACTAGATAATGACACAATACATTTCAGTGTCAGACATCAGATATGTCAGAAAATGCCTGCTAAAATAAACCCTGTACCACTAGCAACTTCCTCTTTACTTTTGAGAGGTATGGCTGTAGCACACAATACCCCAGACAGGAGTACAACTATCTCTGGAATGGAGTCCCATCCTTACTATAGAAGGTCATACTGGGCATGCTCCTACACTTAGGTATCACAGCCCATGTCGGCACCCACATTGGACTATATAACTGTATTGTGCATTTATGTCTCTGCATACAGACAGCTATGTTCACCTTAACAGTTTCTACACACGCCCATCAGACAGGACTACTCTCAGTTAGCTCTAGGTGGCCCATATCTGATATATCTGCATCTGTTGCATGTAATACACAGACATATATATGGGCAACATATAACAGTATGTCAAGCATACACATACATAGACATGGGGAAGAGAGAGATAGACAGTGATAAAGAGAGAGACACAGGGATTCAAACACAGAGAGTGGGTCATACACAGGGATACCCTGAATGGCAAAGAGTGATGTACTGCTGTGGACAGTGGCATACTGGTCGTAACCAGTCACATGTGCCAGCATGAAGGTGAGCTCCATTGTGTAATAGTACTGAGGTGGGGAATATCACATCACCTGCCTTAGTGTGTGTGTCTGTCTGTAGGTTTAAGTATTAAGAGGCTGTTCCCACTCAGTACACTTTCCAGTCCCCTACTTTAGCAGTCCTGCTGATGTCAGTCACCTTAGAAGTACCTTTGGACACCTGTTTGCCCTATAAACTCTGTAGAGCATGTGATAACTGTGTAGCACTATAGTACAAATAATTAGATAAGTAGAGGTTCAAATCTCAGTCCTGGCAAGTGTGTATGTGTTTGTTTGTAGGTGAAACAGATTTAGGCCATTCCCACCCAGTACACTTCCCATTGCCCTACTTTAGCAGTTCTGCTGATGTCATTCCCCTTAGAACTACTTTTGGATTGTCCCAGCTCTATACACTCCATGGTGTGTGCAATAACTACACAACAGTATAGTACAATTAACTAGATAGGCAGGGGCTCTGTTTTTGGTTCCAGCAAATGTGTGTGTGTGTGATTAAGTGTGTGTAAAGCTGTTTATAAGTTTGTAGGATAGAGTATTTTGAGGACTTTCCCACTAATATCACACCCAAGTGCCCTACTTTAGCAGTCCTGCTGATGTCACTCCCCATGGAAGTACCTTTGGACAGGTGTCAGCCCTATAAGCTCTGTAACGTGTGCGATAACTGTAACACTGTAGTACAAATAAGCAAATATGCAGGGGTTGTACTCTCAGTTCTAGCAAATGTGTGTGTGTGTGTGTGTGTGTGTGTGTGTGCAAAGGTGTTTTAAGTGTGTATGTTTGCAGGGTAATGTATTCTGATGCCCTTCCACCCAGTACATTTCCCATTGCCATACTTTACAATGGCTCTTGATGTAATTCACCTTAGCCGTACCTTGGGACACAGTTAAATCCTGTAAGCTCTCTGATGCATGTGATAACTGTGTAGCATTGTAATACACTAACTAGATAGGTAGAGGTTTTAAACTCAATACTGGCAACTGTGATAATCTGTGTGTGTGTGTGTGTGTGTGTGTGTGTGTGTGTGTGTGTGTGGGGGAGTGTGTGGGTGTGTGTGTGTGTGTGTGTGTGTGTGTGTGTGTGTGTGTGTGTGTGTGTGTGTGTGTGTGTGTTTCAGATGGCTCTACCATATTAAGCGCCTCTGAGTCCACCATTGGCAATCCTAACAGACCCTTCAATTGTCACCTATTTGAATAGAAGTGGCAGACACTGCAACACTACATTACCTCTGTGGTATTTGTGTTATGTATTTAGTGCTATCATTCGCACGTCTGTGCAGGTAGGGGCTGTGCTCAACACTTTAACAGCTGCCCCATGTACAGGACTATGATTCTATGTGCACTACCAGAACAAGAGGCCAGACATGCATATAAGATAGCAGACACACATGCTGGTGATTGTCAGGTTAGACTAGCACAGGCTGACCTGTGTCAGGAATACATACCCCAAACCTGTCATACACAGTACGATGCATACCCTCATCAACTGCATCAGGGTTGAGTGGATGGGACAGAAATGGCAGGGACAACAGGTGCTGATAGGTGAATTTGTTATGGTTAATATAATGGCTAAGCTTATGAGGGACCTTGTGCCAGTGCTCAAGTAATCCCCTCAATATGTGTGAGCCTGTGGTGCTACAGAACACCCAGGTGACATGTATGAATACTAGCTGGCTGTGTCAAGGGTATGTAGGCAGGGTCACACCGTCTGCCCCAATTGTCCCTCACTCACTGTTGCATGTACACACAACAGGGAAACGTGTACATATACAGCTGTACCTTGGCTATGAAATGGTCACTTTGTTTCCACTCTACCATACTTATCATTGCTACTGTCAGCAGGCCCACAGCCTGCAGACACACAGACACCTGGAACACAAACAGAATACAGTATGTGACACTACAGTCAGTCAGCAGTACTAACAGCAATAATGCATCATGGATAAAAAGGTACATACACCTCAATGTATACCCATAACTATTGCCAGCAGACAGCACCTTACACAGCATTACATTACTACACTGTACTATATTCACTCTGTGCATCAGACACATATGAGCATGTCCCTGCATTGATGGTATGGATAACTGGGATCATCACATGCTCAGGGTGTGGTGTGGGATTGCCAGAGGCCTAGGCTTGGTCATATGGTTGACATCATGTGTGTGTCTGGAGGGGTGTTGCTCAACTGGGCCATGCAGAGGAGCTGTGCATGTCTTGTGGTGACTGGCCTGTGACAGAGATGTGAGAGTGTTTACATGCACACAATCAAGCCATGTGGATGGCCTAAACATGGTTATGTTGGACAGCCATGGACCATACATAGCAGGTTGTATGGTTCACCTTCTCCTGCCAGAGACACAGGAACTGGTTCTGCCAGGAGTCTCACTGGCACCACCAGACCCAAGGCCAAATGCAGTACTACTCCCCGATGGTGACTGATGTCTGTTGGTTCTGTATCCCTGATGGGACTGGACAGGACCACATGCCCATAGCCTGCTCCAGTGTGGTGTGTACAGTAACCTCTGTTGGGTAGTGTTGGTGGTACTGCCACTATGGGAGAGTGAATGTACATGGCCATGTGGGCTCTCTGCCAATCTTGTTGCTGACGTACATCCATGTGACCAACACCCTTCTCCCACCACATGCTCAAGCACAGACATTGCATGGTCGAGCAGTGACAATGTCCCACCTCACCGTCTATCCACAACATTGGCAAAATGATGTACGGCATCACAAATGTCATGGAGGTCGTCACGTATGGCAGGGAGTGCTGCCATCATGACTCTGAGCATCTGTCTGATGTTGCGGTCAGTATATGCCTGTGCCTCCATGACAGACCATAACATGTGTCTGGTGACACCTGCTGGGACACTTGTGACAGGAGCATAATGAGCAGCAGTCCTCCATCGAGCACCCCTATCCATCTGCCTGTGTGTGACCTCGCCTGCTCTCTGGCTATGGCTAGTGTCTACACTCACACTTGACATAGTCACCACACTAGCCTGTTTTCCATGCCACCACCCTTCAAATGTACATTATCTGTGGCTGCTGGGGACTGGGTATGTGTGGGCATACTGACTGATTGCGGGGACATTGTGAGTGAAAGTGGGATACCAACCAATGGCACAGATTCAGCCCCCAACAACCCAACCTGTGTCTCACTATGACCAACATCATCAGAGTCCACTAGGACACTAACATCAAATTGTGAGGGGGAGAGACACCAACCCCCATGTACATGTACACAACATATGTAAATTAATAACCTGCAGTATAATGTTTGCTGACACACACACACACACACACACACACACACACACACACACACACACACACACACACACTCCTGGTAAAGTCTGGCACAGCTTTGCTACCTATGGGCCCTTCAGTCCAGACTTTACAGTAGTTCTGACTGCCACAATCAATTTCTTCAACAGCTACTGTAAGACCGTCAACAAAGGTTGACAAATCGTACTGTATGATGGGCCTATTAACAGAATGGTAAGTGTGACCAAAACCAAGGCTATTTGAGTGAGCTATACAGTGTTAGCATGTGCATATGCAAGTACTGTAAGAGCTGACTTACTGCTATACAGACCAGACACAATGCGAAGGTTTAACGATATGTGATAATAACTAATGAAGGAACAAGTGAATACTCTATCAATGCATTGCCTGCACAGCTCAGACTCACAGGGATTCATTTCAGACATCATTGCAGGACAGTCTGCAATACATACGAGAAACATGTACAGTACTAGGTGCATACGTTCAAAGGATGATACTAGGCTATTGTCCTGGATGCCCCCATAAGCCTGGCCCAGAGTTTTGCCCATGTCCCTTCAAAGACAGCACCTGCTTCCCCTGTCCAGCTGGGACACACACAGGATCCCAGGGGTGTCTTTTCCATTTCCCATGCAGTCGTAAAGCTTCTTCTGCAAGATGGCTATAGAGGTACTCTGCTAGACATGGTGAGGGAGTGTATATTACAGACAGTGTATTGAGTGGGACACTGAACTATCTCACCAACAATTACTATTCATGTCACAAATCAGGTGAGGGCCTTGGGTGCAGGTTGCGTGAGTGGGGTTTGTGTTACAGATATGCAGAAATCCCATCAAGACTAAGTACAGAGACAGGGGTTTCAGCCTATCTGTATAGGATAGGTGTTGCAGACCCTGGATTTGCATGGTCAGGAACCTCTGTGGACTCTGCAACTGCTGCATTTTCTTGGCAAGGTACATGGCAAAGGAGCCATTGTACTCTGTAATGCATCTGATAAGGGTGGAGTACAGGGATGTTCTGGCCTCCCAGTTCCTGGATGACATAACCATGTTTATGATGTGGGCCATGTAGACAGCCTACCGTACAATGGTGCCAACGTGGTGGGAAACTGTCAGGTTGCTATCAACCTTGGTGCACAAGTCACCTTACACCTGATTGCATGCTCAGTACATTGTTATTACTGTCATAATTACTGTGGATGACATTTAGAACAACAGGAAAAATGATGCATCTCCTGACATTCAGATTGAGGCAATGCTTCTGGCATCAGTCATTAATTTGGGTAAGGGCCTCTTGGGGGATGCTCACATCAGTAGGTGAATGCAAGACAGTGGCCAGCTTGCAGTCATCTGTACACCTGGTCAGCCACAGACCACTGGTTTGTCTTGTACCTCAGAAACATATATCTCAAACAGTAGAGGCCTCCAGACTGATCCCTGGGGTACACTGCTCTGTACAGGTCTGCTAATAGAGGTGGCTTCCACTACTTTGATTGAGTGGGTACAGTCAGTGAGCCAGTTAGCTATCCATCTGGTAGCAAACAGGTTGATGCCTAGCTGTGTAGACTTATGTATCATGGCTGACTGGGGATTGTTGTCAGAGGTGTGGGCTAAGTGAAGATAGGCAGTGTGCACTGTCTTCCGCTCCTCCTAGTGTTTGTTGACCACTTCAAAGAAGTTGACCAGGTTTAATAGTCCTGATATCCCTTTGACAATACCACACTGTGTGGTCTCAAGCATTTTGAGGTCGCTGATGTCCCTGTTTATAAGGTCCTTGATAATGCCTTCCATGCCCTTGCAGATCAGGCTAGTTAGGCCAATGTGCATATGATTGGCTGGGCCAGTGGATTGCTCCACCGTCATGTAGAGGAATGACAGTGGCTGTCCCCTGTGCAGATGGGATGACACTGGTGCTCAGGCTTTGGTTGACTACAGTGTGTAATGGAGCTGAGAACTCATGCCTGTGTTTATGTAGGATGCAGCTAGGGATGGTATCAGGCCACATGGAGACTTCAGTTTGCTACCTTTGAGAGGGCATTACAGACCTGCTTCCTAATGAGGAGGAGAGGGGGCAGGTGCTGTGCATGTCCATGTGTACTGATGGGGGACAGGGGGTTGATGTTTACACTTAACCTGTCTGCAGCAGGTTGGCTATATCTATGCCATATGTGTATGTGGTGCTATTGACCACCACTACGGAGCAGATTTGAGTGTTGCCACTGAGATTGCAGACATATGTGAGGAAGGGCTTATGATTGGCCTTGGTAAATGTGTCCAATTTGCACTCACAGTATAGGGTAATTCACCTGTGACTTTATTTGCTTGTTTAGGCAAATAGGACATTGCTTCCAATTTGGCACCTGCTCCTTCTTGGCCCTGTCCAGCAGTTATTTTTACATATAATGGAATTTTGTGTATTGCTGGTGTCCACCACAGAGGTTTACCCTACCTTGAGGGAGATGATTTTGTCCTGTCAGATATTGCTGAGTCCATACAGGTATGTAGGTGTTCACATAGTATTGTGGTGTAGGCTTGGACACTACTGCTAGTTTTAAATGATGGGATGGTGGCTGTAAAGCTACTTATGACTGCTCTGAGAAGATTTACATTCAATTTTGGAAAGTGTTTTTTTACGGTCATAGGTTCATAGGTAAGTACTAGGCTATCTGCCCGAAGGCATTTATAAGCCTAGTCAGAAATGTGTTGGCTTTCGCTGCCCCCTTAGATTAATCCCTGTGCCTCTGTCCAGCAAAGCCATTGAAGTGATCCCAGGGAAAAACTTTCTATTTACAATCCACTCGTCAAGGATTCTCTTGAAGAGTGTTAGTGAGGAGCTTTGCCTAATGTAGATTGGAATCTTGTTTCAGAGCATGGGAAGTCTCTGGGACAGGAATCTATCCCTCCAGCACATCCTATTTATTGTTGTGGCGACATTTAGATCCCTAGAGCGTATGGCTCGAGGGGATAAGGTTTTCTTTAGGTGGAGCATGTCCAACAATTCTGGGTTGGACATGGCCTTGTATGTCAGGCATAGATCACCTCTAAGTATGCGGTGTGCAACCAAGTACAGCTGGAGTTTCTTCAGCTGAGCTGCATAGAGCATCTGTTTGAGGCCAGTGATCTTCTTGGTGAGGTACTTCTGTGGTCTTTCCAGCTGTTGCAGGTGTCTTGTAAGGTATGTCTCAAATGGGGAATTGTACTCTAGGATGGGTCTGATGAGTAATGCGTAGAGGGGCACAATGACCTCTTTTGATCTGGATGCAAACCCTTTTGTGATTAGGTGAGCCACATAGAAGGATTTTCTAACCACTTTGGCAATGTGATTATCAAAGGAGACATTAGTATCTACTTGGGTCCCCAGATCCCTTATTACATTTTCCTTATTTAGGGGGATACCACCTATGTGGTAGTTTGTGGGTACTTTGTTTTTTTCCAAGGGGGATGACTATGCACTTTTTGGCATTTAGCTTGAGGCCATGGTTTTGGTACCAGGTATTTGTCTCAGTGGAGGATGTCTGTGTCAGATGGAGAATCAATTATAGCCCCAAGTTTGCAGTTGTCTGTGAACTTGGTCAGCCATAGATCTCCTGTGCTTCCCTGTACCTCTGACAAGTATATGCCAAACAGGAGGGGTCCTAGGACTAAGCCCTGGGGAATGTCACTTGTAACTGGTTTAGAGTCAAACCTAGTTCCTGCAACTCTTACCATGTGGGTTCTGTCTGTGAGCCAGTTGACAACCCATCTTGTGATGTAGGGGGTATGGTCAGGCTGGTGAGCATGTCTATAATACCAGAATGGGGAATGGTGTTGAAGGCCTTAGCAAGGTCTAGGTAGGCTGTGTGTACCACCTTTCCCTCGTTTGTTGCCTTGGTAACTGTCTGAAAGAAGTCCACTAGGTTTAGGAGGCACGAACTGCCCTTAACAAAGCTGAATTGGGTAGGGTCCAGTTTTTGGAGATTATCAATGTCTCTTTTAATGAGATCCATGATGATGTGCTCCATAGCCTTGCAGACCAAGCTAGTTAGGCTTATAGGGTGATAGTTCCCGAGGCCTGTTGAGTTCCTGAGGCCTGTTGTCACTCCACCTTTGTGGAGCAGAATAACCATTGCTGTGCGCCACTCTATGGGCACATAGCCTGTGGAGAGGCTGAGTTTGAACAGTGTGTTTAGGTGAGGGGTTAGTTCATCTTTGAGCTCATGTAGGACACAGCCTGAGACACCATCTGGTCCCATTGATGCTGTGTTTTTGCCTTTGGAGAGGGCTGTTTTAACATGAGTGTCAGTAATTTCAGGGGCACTACATTCTTCCGGTATGGTTATGGGCCCTTTTCGGGGTGAGAGGGGGGTGAAGTTTGCACTGAACCTGTCTTCCAGGATGTTGGCGATATCAGTCGGTTCAGTGTATTTTGTGCCGTTCTGCATTAACTTCAAGCAGATCTGAGAATTGCCACTTAGATTCTTGACATAGCTAAAGAATGCCTTGTGGTTATCTTTGGAGTCCTTGGCAATTTTTCTTTCGAAGCTAGCCTTGGATGATTTTATGAGGGGATCATAGTTTCTTGCTGATACTGATCAGGGATGTCTTATCTTCTTGGGATTTTACTCTTTTCTGTACTACTTTCCTCCTTCTATTGTATCGCTTTTTTATGGCAGGGGTCCGCTAGACTGGTTTCCTTTTATTGGAGGAGTGAGTCTTGGTTTTGCTTGGAATGGCATGATCCATGCATTCTTTTAGGTGCCCGTAGAGTGCATTAGTAAAGGATTTTGCAGTTTGGACAGCATCATCCTTTAGCATGGTGGCTTTGGAACTTTCCACCTTGGTCTTAAGTAACGCAAAGTTTGCTTTTGAAAAGTT
Source organism: Protopterus annectens (assembly GCF_019279795.1). NCBI lineage: Eukaryota > Metazoa > Chordata > Ceratodontiformes > Protopteridae > Protopterus > Protopterus annectens. The sequence continues at coordinate 847,651,804 of NC_056727.1, read as the reverse complement.
TTTCACGGTGGTTTCTTTGACCAGGGGTGGGGGTGGAATATGGATATCCAGAGTGATTAGTTTATGGTCAGATCTAACCAGTAAGGGGTTGATCTCTGGTGTGGAACACCAGTCACCCGTGTTGGTGATAACCAGGTCCAATATGTTGTCACCTCTGGTGAGGGTGTTGACTAGTTGATCCAGGGCATTTGAATTTATAAATGCTAGGAAATGTTGGGCAAGGGAGTTAATACTTGAGTAGTTCTACCAGTTAATGTTTGGGTAATTGAAATCACCCAATTTCAGGGTGTTTGGTAGGACCTTCATGTTTCCCAGTGTTTCCAGGAATGCGGAATGGGGGTCCTGGGACATGGTGGGTGATCTGTAGCAAGCTACAACTTGAATTGCAGCTTTGCCCATTGTTAATTGCACGTGGATGATCTTTGAAGCATTGTGCTGTGCCACTAACCTGGAAGTGTGGATATCCATGATGAATATGAATACTCCCCCACCTTTTGTATTTCTGTCCAGGTTTTGTGGCCGAAATGTATGGTATGAGTTGTAGCCTGGTAGTGCTGGGGTGCTCTCTGGATCCTTAAATCAGGTTGCTGTTACTGCACATATATCGATTTTCTCCATACTGAGGAGTGTCTCAAGTGCGTGCATTTTGAGGTTTAGACTTCTGTTTAACCCCAAGGAGGATGACACTGTAGTAGTGCTACAGTGGCTGTGCATGTTGGTTAGGATCAGGTACAGGATATTTCCACCTGTTGTAGGGGTGTGGACCAGCAGATCCATGCATTGGCATTGACAAAACTGAGGAATGTCTGTGCATTCATGTTCAGGTAGAATAGGTCATGTACACTATGTTTGGGTAGTTAAAGTCACCCAGAAGCAGGATAGAGGGTTGAATCTTGACAAATTCAAGCAAGTCCAGATAGGTGTAGTGGGTGCCCTGGATCATGGTTGGAGGTCTGTAGCTAGCTATGATTTGAATGGGTGTTTTGTCAACAGTTAACTGCACTTGGGATGTCATACTGTTTGATCAGCCTGGAGGTGTGTATGTGTATGATGTAGTTTAAAACCCCACCTCTTTTGGCTTTGCAGCCCTCCATTTGGAGTCTAAAGGTATGGTAGGATGAGTAACCTGTCAAGGTCAGTGTGCACCCCACAGCTTCAAACCGAGTTTTAGTGAATGCACAAATGTTAGCATCCTCCAGGACAAGGTACACTTGCAATGACATTAGTTTCATGCTAAGACTCCTAGGTCCTGTTAGAGCAAGACATCTGGGCAAAGACACACATCAGTGGGGGGCAAAGGCCAAAAGACAGTGACACTTTATAAATCTATCTGTAACACACTTAATTGCTAGCAAAGACAGTTTTGCATTCACAGGAATACTCTGAAGGATATGACATCTGACATTCAAATGTATGCTATTATGTTATGATTTCAGTCTTTACTGAGCTGCCAGACAAAACACAACTGTATGAGGCATTGACTACATATATGAGGCAAACATGTGGTCAGTCTGCAAAACTCTGTACAGTTGAAACGTATGAGCTTGGTATATAACATACAGATCAACACACTTCTGCAGCAGTTACTTACTATGCACATACCCTATATAGGTCCCTTACATTTATAAGACAAGCATGTGTATCATAGTAGCATTCACAGGTGACATATGAATATTTACAACATCCCAGGTAGCCGACCTAGCAGTGTCAGCATCAGTTTTGGACAACCGACACTCCAGTAGTAGTCATATGTGAGCTGACCATTGCTGGGGTGACTCAGGGGCCAGAGCTGTGATCTATGTCACTAAGGACAGGACAAGCAGGAATGGCTGTAGGTGTTGGACAGAAATATGTGAGTCCAGCAAGTCTTATTGAGACCTATTGTTTAACTTCTTATTCCACATTATTGCATCCCCCCTTCTGCATTCCATTACATGCTTAATTGATTGATATACCTGTTATGGTGCTGAAGGGTTTATCAGAATAATGCATATGTTTAGGTTTGTGTAGTCGTAGTGTGTCTTTGTGTAGATAGGTTCATATTTGTTTTGCATAGACAACAGCTTTCCTTTTGTAGGTAATGCTCATGGACAGGTGATGGCCTGTGCACCAGTTGGTATCTCCCACTTGCTAATTTCATCCACAACAGCTGTGTTGTCTTTCCATTAGCCAATCCCATAGCAACACAGTGCTATAATTAGTTCATTCATGAGGGCATTGCCCATTTTCCCTGCCTGTGAGGAGGACATTTTGGAGGTGTGGGGACTATAGCTTCACAGAAGGTAGGTGGAAATACTCCTTAGAACAAGAAATGTGGAGAAAGCTCAACAAAATGGGGGACAGAGTTAAAGAATTAGGTACAGATCATAAGTAAGTATTGCTGTTATAGACTTAGAAGATTGCTAGATGAACAAGGTTTGTCTGGACATGCATTTTCTGCGTGATTTGACATATGACAGTGATATGTCTATAACATAGCTCTTAACTGTCCAGGTTTCTGCAGACTGTCCAGAGGTTTGCCTCTTATGTTTGGTCTATTCCTCAGGCAAATTCTGTTTTTGAGAAATCAGTAGGATAATATGATGATTTAAGTCACTAAATGTTGACACCCATTTGTGTTTCAGACTTCATATCCTTCATAGAAGGTTTATTACAACAAACCATGTAACACCAGCAACTGTTTCAGTTTGTAACACCATTATGTCAGATATGTCCCTCTTTTCAGGCCCCTGTCCCCCAAGTATGTCAGGCTTTGTCCAGATGTCTTGCAGTAAGAGGTTCAGAGGTATGGTATATCATTATTTAGTGACCTCATTCCTGATATCATCCCAGTGATTTATCAGACTCCCAGAAGTGTTACAAGGCAGTGGCCATAAATATGGTCCCACACCCTTGACATTCTGTGAAAATCTGTACAGTTGAGAGTATATGTCTGGATATTGTTACCAGACTGTTGAGATTGTATAGCAGTGTAATGTGTAAATGTTTGTTGGGCTGCATAGGAAGAGGGGAAGATGAGAGCATCATAGATCCTTTTCTATCTGACTGTGCATGCTGCTACAGCCATCAGTGGTCTATCAGGTATATGTGTTTGTAGGGGCGGAGTGAGAAATGCCCTGTAACACCTCAGGATTCCAAGTACACTATGACTTGTGGCAGTATGTGTAGGTATAGTGTATGATGGCCAATCAGGATATGTTTGTTCAAACAGTCATTATACTCTAGAGTTCATTTGGGGTACTGGTATGTCACTGTGACTGTGGTGCAAATGGTTGTGGGTGGACAATTTCTCACCAATGTCTGCTTTTCTCTACAGCTTCATCCCTGTAGTGCATGATATATTTGCAAATGCATAAGTAATTCCCAGATCTGATTTGTGGTAGTGTTGTGTTGGTCTGACTGTAGTTCAGAAGGTGCTGGGTGAAATGGTTGGCAGCTCTCAGTGTTTTTTCCCTTTTGTTACACGACTGCAGTCATACCTCTCCACTGTCCAGATTTCTATACACTGTCCAGATGCGTGACTCATATTTTTGGTCGGGTCCCCATAACAGTTGTGGGTTTCTGACAAATCACTGGGATGATGTGAGTACTGACATCACTAAATGATGACAATAATTTGCGTTTTAGATAAAAATCCGTCACTGTACCATAAAGGGCTGTCCTCCAAGCTATAAGCCAAGGTCTGTCACCAGATAACCAACAATGGAATGTCCGACACTGAACAAGTCCAAGTATAGTATTTATTGATCCATTCACGATAAAAGCACAGAGACCACAAAATAACACAAAACAAAAATAGAAGAACTGGTGATTGAGCGCGCTTTCGTCTTCACTTAGTAAACTTCATCAGAATCACAAAATCAGTTAAAATTGAACACCTTAAATATCAAAACATGGCGAGCCATCATTGGTTAATTGATTAATTGTTGTTCCAGAGCGTTTTGGTGCTTTAAAACCTTATATAAAAATATATATAAACTTTTTCCTCTTTTTCTTCATAATTAACTTTCATACAAAAATAGCTTGTCATACAAAAATAATGATTCATTGGTGTAAACTCCAAAAACATGTACATCTATAAATGTATAAATTGAAAGAAAATATATGTATATGTTCATGTGCTTTACATATACTTTTTGAATAACTCACTAATAATTCCTTACAAATAATAACCAAATAGTATATATATACTCAATAAGTACAAAATTATCATTAACATAGTCTACAATGTAATATAATATACTAAATAATAAAAATAAATAAATGAATACTTAATATATCAATCTAATAAATTAATAATATATATATTTTATAAATAAGTAAATAAAGTTTAACCACATGTATGTATGCTCAATTAATAAATTTTAAATATTAAACATTAAATATAAGATGTTAAATATTAAATATTAAATATTAGATATTAATTATTAATTGGGTGTTGAAAGCATAAATGGATAGAAATTGGTGCACTAAATACATTAAATACATTAAATCCAATACAATATATTATGTTAAAATGTTAAAATATTAAAATTGCTACATTCAAAAAATTGCTACATTCAAAAAATTAATTTGGGGTTATTTGCTAAGAGCTTCAGGGCTGGTTTAATGGATAGATGGTCATTCATCCCCTTGGGACCGCAGACATCTAATTTAAGCTGCCAAATTAACTCTCTATATTCCAACAGAGATTCCCAATCTCCACCCCTGTCACCCTTTTTAACCTCCTCCAGCGCCCAGAATTTAAAATTAGCTTTTTCACATATATTAGTGTGTCTGAATAGGGCATTGTTGTCATTCCTTCTGGTAATATCCCTCATATGCTCGTAGATACGTTTTCTTAGCTGACGTTCCATCTTACCTACATAGTATGCTCCACAGGTGAGACAGTAAGCAAGGTAAACAACACCCTTGGTGTAACAGGTGAAGTACCCATTGCTCCTAAGTTTTCTCCCAATACCTTTCACAAATACCTCCTTATCTTCAGAAATGAAGGAGCATTGCCCACACCTGCCACATCTATGTGTCCCTGTCTTGTTTATCACCCCCTTTTCTTTCAATGGATTTTTCTTCTCAAATAAATCCTTAAAATTAAGATTTTTTCTGTAAGTGAATTTTAAGGGTTGCTGAAAAATTGATGAATTATTACACATCCTAGAAAAGATTTTCCAAACCTCATGTATGCCCCTTTGTATCCACTCACACCCCTTATGATATGTGAATATCAATCTCGGAATTTCCTCATTGTCAATACCAATATTTTTGGTTTGCCTGATATTGACCGCATATAAATTACCATTTAACATCGGCAGGTAATGATTATTACGTTTTTTCATTACCTCCCTTTTTACATTCTTAATTAATTCAATAGGATACCCCCTTTCCCTAAATAGACCCTGTATTTTGTCCATTTCCTGCTTACATTCTATATTGTCACTAGTCATCCTGGAAGCTCTGACCATTTGCCCCTTAATAATATTTCTTCTCAAGTATAAGGGATGGTCACTTTGGAAATGTACATAAGAATTTGAGAAACAACTTTTCCTATAAACCTTGGATTTGTATTGCTTGTCTTCTCTATTCTTTGTTATGGTGATATCAAGGTAGTTGGCATAATCAATATTATAACCCAACACCGTACCGAACCACAAAAACCACCGTGGCAATAAACTGATAATAATTGTCAAAAACAAACGTCGCCACAGTAGTTACCAGGCTCTGAAAAACCCAATTCTTCAGCAATAGTAGACACAAAACCATAAATTCTACAGCTGTAAAGATGTAATTGTTCACTTTCCAACACTCAGGTACAGAGCCAAAAAATAACTGGAAAAAATGTTTATTGTTAGCGCTTTCACCTTTCGGCTTCTTCGGACAATACAACATTCACTGTATTCACACCGGATTTAAATATTCCCTCCCTCAAAGTTTATTGGTGTACAGGAAAATTCTCATTTCATTCCGTCACTTCCTTCATTTAAAATCTTTTCTTGTGAGTATTCCTAATTAGGTTGCTATAAGCAAAAACAAATTTTTCATTTTCACTAAGTTTGCATAGACGTCTCCTTTCTAAGTAACATTTCAATAAAACAAAAACTCTATTTAAAAACTGTAACATCCTATTCTCAAAATACAGCACTTAAAACCAATGTTTAAAATACGTAACTTAGTCAAGATAAATAAAATATATTATTATACATCATCCATCCTTACTAGCGACTATGTGCTACTACATTTAACAAACGTCCACTTTAAGGTAAGGATGAGAACAATTATATAAATACATAGTCGAGCTATCAGGGTAACCCGAAAACTTTGGTCCCTGTTATTTAAAGATATATAAGACCTAGGTATAAAACACCTCTCTCCTATATATAAAAACATGTAACATTTCAATGACTACAAAAGCAGTAAACACTTCATAGACACAGATTATAAAGGTATATAATAGATGTTACGATGTAAGGAGAGCATTGATCTCAATGCTTAGTACTATAAATATCTCCAAGGTATTCACAAATGGATGCTCAATGTAATTCAGTGAATGGAAGCCAAAAATAGACCCAGCGAAACTGGGTCTGTTTTGTCAATTCAGTTCTTTATTTTACTAATCTAAACAGAGGAGATAAATCATTAGCTGTCCTGCAGTAATCTAAACCTCCTCTCGAATGTTAACATGTATGTGAGGATTGACTATACAGAAGTCAAGGGCAACTAAACTATATAGGACAGATACTCTATATGGACAGGGGATCAGACACTGATTGAATGGACCTCTTTCTATTCAACCTTGACGACATAAAATCATTTTGTAACCAATTTCCTATTCTTCAATATTGGTTTGAGGCTAACTTTATCATTCAGCCCAGGGCTGACATCAGTCCTAAGTCGTACTACCCAGTTCAATTCACATTCTTCAGTAAAATTTGAAACATCTCCACCTCTTAAAGTTTTATTAATAATCTGTATTACCATAAAACTAAAACTATGTGATGGCCCTCGGTTACTGATGTGTTTCGCTAACGCATTATGCAGGGATCCCATGCGTATATTATACACATGGTCCCTGACTCTTTCACGTAGCTTTCTATTGGTTTTCCCAATGTAGAATGCCTCGCATTCATCACAACATGCGAGGTAGACCACGTTTTCACTCTGGCAATCTGTGTGTGTATTGAACATAAAAACCTTGTCCGTAATCGGATGCTTAAAAACAGAATTAGTGTTGATATATTTACACTGGGCACATCTACCACAAGGTATAGTATTTATACTAGTATCGCCCCTACTAACTTCCTTCTCCTTCAAATTACGATGACACAGCATCCGTTTCAAATTTTTTCTATTCTTAAAAGAGAAGTGGGGTGTAGGTCCTACTACACTAGCTATCTTATCATCCAAAAGCAGTGTGTTCCAATGCTTAATAATTATCTCTTTTATCTTGCCTATATCAGCTGTGTAATAAAGAGGTACTCTCAAGTATTCATTCCTACTAAGGTCTGGTTGTTCCAAGTCAGCCCCACCTTCATTTTCAGAAAAATAGGGTTTTGCTCTCATTCCCCTTAACTTTCCTACTTCATTGAAAGTCCCTTGCAGTTCCCTATCATTGTACCCACGTTGTTTAAGTCTAACATATAAACTCTCCATTTCCTTTTCAAATTCTTCATCAAGGGGGTTTAATCTGGACGTTCTCATACTCTGTCCCTTAATAATATTGTTAAATATAAATCGTGGGTGCATGCTCTTACGATGCAATATATTGTTTTTATAACATCCCTTTCTATGTATGTTGGTGTTAAGCATGCCATTTGCAAGTCTTACCACATTCACATCCAAAAAGGAAATATTATTCACCGAATAAATAGATGTGAATTCCAAGTAAGCACTCAGCTCATTGATCTTCTCAACAAAAGTCAAAAGCCCTTGTTCATCCCCTTTCCAAATAAAAAAGACGTCGTCCACAAAGCGTCTATAAAAGGGGAAGAAATCCCTATAATCATTAAGTTTAAAGAGGTGGTTTACTTCCCATTCTGCCATAAACAGGTTGGCGTAGCTATTGGCACAAGATGTGCCCATAGCTACGCCATCCCTCTGTAGGTACATTTCCTCTTCAAAAAGAAAAATATTATTCTGTAGCACTATTTCTAGAAACATTGTTAATAGATCTATGTTTCTAGTGTCTAATGTAGAGTTCCTGTTTAAGTAAGAATAAATGAAACTTACTCCCTCTTCATTAGGTATCATGGTGAAAAGACTCTTAACATCCAGAATCACCATAAAAAATTCTTCTTGTAGCGAGAACTGTTTAGTATGTTCATAAAGGTCAATAAGGAATTGCTTAGTATCCCTTAATATAAATGGGTTCTCTTCTACAATAGGTCTCAGGAAAGTCTCAACATAGAGTGAGAAAGGCTCTGTCATCCATCCCCTCCCTGATACAATAGGACGGAGGGGGGGATTTACATCAGACTTATGAATTTTTGGCAGTCCCTGTATTATCGGTAGAAGGGGACAGTCTACTTTCAAAAAGTTAAAGAGTTCGAGATCTATATCAAAATTCACTAGAAGTTCCATTAATATATTGTTGACCGCTAGAATCTTATTCTTAACTTCTTGTTCACAAATCAATGTGTAGAACCTAGCTTCTCCAAGCATCAATTTCATTCTCCGAACATAATCCACACTGTCCATCAGGACTATTGGCCCTCCCTTATCAGCCGGTCTAATGGTGACCGTGATGTCATTAATGTGGGCATTCAGGGCTTCTTTCTGAGTATAGCTAAGGTTGAAACTCTTAGGCTTATTCTGACTTCCTAATTTCATGTTATATATATCATTTTCTACAAGTTTAGAGAATGTGTCTATGAGTAGATGTAATAAAGGAGTATATAAACTTTTAGATCTAAATTTACCTTGTTGAGAAACATTATTACCTGGGCAGGAGCCCCCAAAGTCAAGTTTTAGTTGCATATTTCGAGCGAACATTCTAATGTCCAATACTGAGTCTGTTAATCTACTATTAGAAGTGGGTATGAATGTCAGTCCCTTGTTTAACACAAATTCTTCTTCCGATGTTAACTTTCTTTTTGATAAATTGACAATTAGCGTTTCTCCATTTGTTCCCACATCTTCTTCAGAGTGGGACCTAAGTGCTCTCCATCTGATCCCTTCCTTTTCTGTCTCCCTCTGCTGAATGATCTGTTCCTCCTGTTCTGAAAAGACTGTGCTATAGGAAAAGGTGTATTCTGACTTCTGTTGGTCATAAAATTACTCATGTTTGAACCTGTGACTATTGTGCTAGAGATTTTACTCCTTACCACTTGGTTATTTGAATGACTATTGGACACCTGTGGTATACTCTCAGTGTTTATTGGAGTTTCCCCCCTTCCCTTTTGTAAGGTACTATTCATATTATTTGACGATTCTGCTCACTCTAAAGAATTGCTGTTAGTCACTTCTAATGCTCTATTATTTGATAAACCCCGCCCAATGGATTTACCCGGTACCGGGGCATCTAAAATTTGTGACACTAAAGATGGTTGTGAGCCCTCTGGAATGGTGTTAACACATGTATCTACTTCATTCACAACATTCCTCGAGTGTTCATTATTATACCTGGGCCAAGTAAAAATGTTACCCATAGCAAAATCTTTAGAGTCTCTAATTATTTTAGTCTTTTTTTGTTCAATAAGTTTCTTCTCATATATATGTACATTGTCAAGCATCTTGTCCATTTCTTTCTCCAATAAATCCATTGGGTATTTCACAGGCATACGTTCTTGTTGTTTAATAATGCCTTGTTTGATGGTGCATTTCTCTTCTAAAAAATATTCATTCATGAGTTTCATATAATTGAAACTCAAATCCAGGTTTAACTGTTGCCATTTAACTAATAGTCTCGGATATACATTGCCCGTAGTGGGCACTTTTAAAATACGCAGACCTCTCGGTACTATCTTTCTAACTAGACATACCTCAAAGTGCTGCCGTTGCATTTGCCAACGTTTCAGTCTCAATAAGTCCAGTTCAAGTTTACTGATATCTCCTGAAAGCTCCATAACGTCTATCGAAGCTAATCCTGGTTCAAACGCCATCAGAGTATTCTTCGCGCCGGTGACGCACTGATGAAATCTCTCCCACTTCCGGTCCGTCATATTCATTCCAGGAATAGTATACGGTAGCTCTACATCACATGTTTCAGTAACCGGAGGCACTACTCCAGCTTCTTGAGCCATGTCGGTTTGGTGAAGTAAAAAATGAATAAATATAATAATCCCAACACCGTACCGAACCACAAAAACCACCGTGGCAATAAACTGATAATAAATTTCAAAAACAAACGTCGCCACAGTAGTTACCAGGCTCTGAAAAATCCAATTCTTCAGCAATAGTAGACACAAAACCATAAATTCTACAGCTGTAAAGATGTAATTGTTCACTTTCCAATACTCAGGTACAGAGCCAAAAAATAACTGGAAAAAATGTTTATTGTTAGCGCTTTCACCTAACAGGGACCAAAGTTTTCAGGTTACCCTGATAGATCGACTATGTATTTATATAATTGTTCTCATCCTTACCTTAAAGTGGACGTTTGTTAAATGTAGTAGCACATAGTCGCTAGTAAGGATGGATGATGTATAATAATATATTTTATTTATCTTGACTAAGTTACGTATTTTAAACATTGGTTTTAAGTGCTGTATTTTGAGAATAGGATGTTACAGTTTTTAAATAGAGTTTTTGTTTTATTGAAATGTTACTTAGAAAGGAGACGTCTATGCAAACTTAGTGAAAATGAAAAATTTGTTTTTGCTTATAGCAACCTAATTAGGAATACTCACAAGAAAAGATTTTAAATGAAGGAAGTGATGGAATGAAATGAGAATTTTCCTGTACACCAATAAACTTTGAGGGAGGGAATATTTAAATCCTGTGTGAATACAGTGAATGTTGTATTGTCCGAAGAAGCCAAAAGGTGAAAGCGCTAACAATAAACATTTTTTCCAGTTATTTTTTGGCTCTGTACCTGAGTGTTGGAAAGTGAACAATTACATCTTTACAGCTGTAGAATTTATGGTTTTGTGTCTACTATTGCTGAAGAATTGGATTTTTCAGAGCCTGGTAACTACTGTGGCGATGTTTGTTTTTGACATTTATTATCAGTTTATTGCCACGGTGGTTTTTGTGGTTCGGTACGGTGTTGGGATTATTATATTTATTCATTTTCTACTTCACCGAACCGACATGGCTCAAGAAGCTGGAGTAGTGCCTCTGGTTACTGAAACATGTGATGTAGAGCTACCGTATACTATTCCTGGAACGAATATGACGGACCGGAAGTGGGAGAGATTTCATCAGTGCGTCACCGGCGCGAAGAATACTCTGATGTTGTTTGAACCAGGATTAGAGAACGGCGAAAGGAACGCAGCTTCGATAGACGTTATGGAGCTTTCAGGAGATATCAGTAAACTTGAACTGGACTTATTGAGACTGAAACGTTGGCAAATGCAACGGCAGCACTTCGAGGTATGTCTAGTTAGAAAGATAGTACCGAGAGGTCTGCGTATTTTAAAAATGCCCACTACGGGCAATGTATATCCGAGACTATTAGTTAAATGGCAACAGTTAAACCTGGATTTGAGTTTCAATTATATGAAACTCATGAATGAATATTTTTTAGAAGAGGAATGCACCGTCAAACAAGGCATTATTAAACAACAAGAACGTATGCTTGTGAAATACCCAATGGATTTATTGGAGAAAGAAATGGACAAGATGCTTGACAATGTACATATATATGAGAAGAAACTTTGTGAACAAAAAAAGACTAAAATAATTAGAGACTCTAAAGATTTTGCTATGGGTAACATTTTTACTTGGCCCAGGTATAATAATGAACACTCGAGGAATGTTGTGAATGAAGTAGATACATGTGTTAACACCATTCCAGAGGGCTCACAACCATCTTTAGTGTCACAAATTTTAGATGCCCCGGTACCGGTAAATCCATTGGGCGGGGTTTATCAAATAATAGAGCATTAGAAGTGACTAACAGCAATTCTTTAGAGTGAGCAGAATCATCAAATAATATGAATAGTACCTTACAAAAGGGAAGGGGGGAAATTCAATAAACACTTAGAGTATACCACAGGTGTCCAATAGTCATTCAAATAACCAAGTGGTAAGGAGTAAAATCTCTAGCACAATAGTCACAGGTTCAAACATGAGTAATTTTATGACCAACAGAAGTCAGGATACACCTTTTCCTATAGCACAGTCTTTTCAGAACAGGAGGAACAGATCATTCAGCAGAGGGAGACAGAAAAGGAAGGGATCAGATGGAGAGCACTTAGGTCCCACTCTGAAGAAGATGTGGGAACAAATGGAGAAACGCTAATTGTCAATTTATCAAAAAGAAAGTTAACATTGGAAGAAGAATTTGTGTTAAACAAGGGACTGACATTCATACCCACTTCTAATAGTAGATTAAAAGACTCAGTATTGGACATTAGAATGTTCGCTCGAAATATGCAACTAAAACTTGACTTTGGGGGCTCCTGCCCAGGTAATAATGTTTCTCAACAATGTAAATTTAGATCTAAAAGTTTATATACTCCTTTATTACATCCACTCATAGACACATTCTCTAAACTTGTAGAAAATGATATATATAACATGAAATTAGGAAGTCAGAATAAGCCTAAGAGTTTCAACCTTAGCTATACTCAGAAAGAAGCCCTGAATGCCCTCATTAATGACATCTCGGTCGCCATTACACCGGCCGATAAGGGAGGGCCAATAGTCCTTATGGACAGTATGGATTATGTTCGGAGAATGAAATTGATGCTTGGAGAAGATAGGTTCTACACATTGATTTGTGAACAAGAAGTTAAGAATAAGATTCTAGCGGTCAACAATATATTAATGGAACTTCTAGTGAATTTTGATATAGATCTCGAACTCTTTAACTTTTTGAAAGTAGACTGTCCCCTTCTACCGATAATACAGGGACTGCCAAAAATTCATAAGTCTGATGTAAATCCCCCCCTCCGTCCTATTGTATCAGGGAGGGGATGGATGACAGAGCCTTTCTCACTCTATGTTGAGACTTTCCTGAGACCTATTGTAGAAGAGAACCCATTTATATTAAGGGATACTAAGCAATTCCGTATTGACCTTTATGAACATACTAAACAGTTCTCGCTACAAGAAGAATTTTTTATGGTGCCTCTGGATGTTAAGAGTCTTTTCACCATGATACCTAATGAAGAAGGAGTAAGTTTCATTTATTCTTACTTAAACAGGAACTCTACATTAGACACTAGAAACATAGATCTATTAACAATGTTTCTAGAAATAGTACTACAGAATAATATTTTTCTTTTTGAAGAGGAAATGTACCTACAGAGGGATGGCGTAGCTATGGGCACATCTTGTGCCAATAGCTACGCCAACCTGTTTATGGCAGAATGGGAAGTAAACCACCTCTTTAAACTTAATGATTATAGGGATTTCTTCCCCTTTTATAGACGCTTTGTGGACGACGTCTTTTTTATTTGGAAAGGGGATGAACAAGGGCTTTTGACTTTTGTTGAGAAGATCAATGAGCTGAGTGCTTACTTGGAATTCACATCTATTTATTCGGTGAATAATATTTCTTTTTTGGATGTGAATGTGGTAAGACTTGCAAATGGCATGCTTAACACCAACATACATAGAAAGGGATGTTATAAAAACAATATATTGCATCGTAAGAGCATGCACCCACGATTTATATTTAACAATATTATTAAGGGACAGAGTATGAGAACGTCCAGATTAAACCCCCTTGATGAAGAATTTGAAAAGGAAATGGAGAGTTTATATGTTAGACTTAAACAACGTGGGTACAATGATAGGGAACTGCAAGGGACTTTCAATGAAGTAGGAAAGTTAAGGGGAATGAGAGCAAAACCCTATTTTTCTGAAAATGAAGGTGGGGCCGACTTGGAACAACCAGACCTTAGTAGGAATGAATACTTGAGAGTACCTCTTTATTACACAGCTGATATAGGCAAGATAAAAGAGATAATTATTAAGCATTGGAACACACTGCTTTTGGATGATAAGATAGCTAGTGTAGTAGGACCTACACCCCACTTCTCTTTTAAGAATAGAAAAAAATTTGAAACGGATGCTGTGTCATCGTAATTTGAAGGAGAAGGAAGTTAGTAGGGGCGATACTAGTATAAATACTATACCTTGTGGTAGATGTGCCCAGTGTAAATATATCAACACTAATTCTGTTTTTAAGCATCCGATTATGGACAAGGTTTTTATGTTCAATACACACACAGATTGACCGAGTGAAAACGTGGTCTACCTCGCATGTTGTGATGAATGCGAGGCATTCTACGTTGGGAAAACCAATAGAAAGCTACGTGAAAGAGTCAGGGACCATGTGTATAATATACACATGGGATCCCTGCATAATGCGTTAGCGAAACACATCAGTAACCGAGGGCCATCACATAGTTTTAGTTTTATGGTAATACCGATTATTAATAAAACTTTAAGAGGTGGAGATGTTTCAAATTTTACTGAAGAATGTGAATTGAACTGGGTAGGATGACTTAGGGCTGATGTCAGCCCTGGGCTGAATGATAAAGTTAGCCTCAAACCAATATTGAAGAATAGGAAATTGGTTACAAAATGATTTCATGTCGTCAAGTTTGAATAGAAAGAGGTCCATTCAATCAGAGTCTGATCCCCTGTCCATATAGAGTATCTGTCCTATATAGTTTAGTTGCCCTTGACTTCTGTATAGTCAATCCTCACATACATGTTAACATTCGAGAGGAGGTTTAGATTACTGCAGGACAGCTAATGATTTATCTCCTCTGTTTAGATTAGTAAAATAAAGAACTGAATTGACAAAACAGACCCAGTTTCGCTGGGTCTATTTTTGGCTTCCATTCACTGAATTACATTGAGCATCCATTTGTGAATACCTTGGAGATATTTATAGTACTAAGCATTGGGATCAATGCTCTCCTTACATCATAACATCTATTATATACCTTTATAATCTGTGTCTATGAAGTGTTTACTGCCTTTATAGTCATTGAAATGTTACATGTTTTTATATATAGGAGAGAGGTGTTTTATACCTAGGTCTTATATATCTTTAAATAACAGGGACCAAAGTTTTCGGGTTACCCTGATAGATCGACTATGTATTTATATAATTGTTCTCATCCTTACCTTAAAGTGGACGTTTGTTAAATGTAGTAGCACATAGTCGCTAGTAAGGATGGATGATGTATAATAATATATTTTATTTATCTTGACTAAGTTACGTATTTTAAACATTGGTTTTAACTGCTGTATTTTGAGAATAGGATGTTACAGTTTTTAAATAGAGTTTTTTGTTTTATTGAAATGTTACTTAGAAAGGAGACGTCTATGCAAACTTAGTGAAAATGAAAAATTTGTTTTTGCTTATAGCAACCTAATTAGGAATACTCACAAGAAAAGATTTTAAATGAAGGAAGTGACGGAATGAAATGAGAATTTTCCTGTACACCAATAAACTTTGAGGGAGGGAATATTTAAATCCTGTGTGAATACAGTGAATGTTGTATTGTCCGAAGAAGCCGAAAGGTGAAAGCGCTAACAATAAACATTTTTTCCAGTTATTTTTTGGCTCTGTACCTGAGTGTTGGAAAGTGAACAATTACATCTTTACAGCTGTAGAATTTATGGTTTTGTGTCTACTATTGCTGAAGAATTGGATTTTTCAGAGCCTGGTAACTACTGTGGCGACGTTTGTTTTTGACATTTATAATCAATATTATATTGATATGTAAACTCTAAAAAATTGGTGGTAGTATGAATATATTGTATAAATTCCTCGATCTGTGCTATGTTACCATCCCAAACAATAAATATATCATCCAAAAATCGAAAATATTGTTTGATGTACTTCCAAAATTGAGATTTAAATACAAATTCAAGTTCCCAGTAGAGCATAATAATATTTGCGTATATTGGGGCGCAGGCTGATCCTATAGCCACTCCCCCAATCTGATGATATATGTCTCCCTGGAAATAAATAAAGTTGTTTTTCAGGACAACCTCTATGTATTCTAATACTAATCTGATATCAGTATTACTTAGGAATTTAAACTCTGTTAACATATACTCAAACCATTTAAGACCAATGTTGTGGGGTATTACTGAAAAAAGGTCTTTAACATCAATGGTAATAAAACCGTAACAATCATCATAGGGAATATTATTAAATTTTTCCAAGAAATCCCATGAGTCTATTAGTATACGGGGGTAGTAATTATAAAAAGGTTTCAGCTTGTTATCCACAAATATTGCTAAAGTCTGCGTCTTTGAGCACTGGGATGTCACAATGGGCCTAACTGGGGGGTTTTGTGCATCTTTGTGTATCTTAGGTATCCCAAAAACCTCCGGGATTACCGGTTTGGGAACCTTAAGAAAATTGTATAAATCAAGGTCAATAGATCCTTGAATCAAATTATCTTCCAAATAAAGGTCAATTTTGTTGTACCAAATATTCATCTCATTCCTAGAGGCAAGTTGATATCTGTTACCCTGATTCAAAATCTCAACCATCCTCTTAGTATAATCCCAATGGTCCATCAAAACTACCCCACCCCCCTTGTCGGGTTTCATGATCCTTACTCTCTCATTGCCCTGTAACATTTTCAAAACTTTGACTTCTTCATCTGTTAAATTCTCATATTCCTTTTCTACATCATGTAATAAATAACCTTCCCTAACCATATTTAAGGTGCAAGTCTCAAAATTGAAAATGTCATGTTGTAGGGGTGGGTTAAAAATACTTCTTCTTTTAAGCCCTTTCCTTATATTTGTTTCTTCATTTTGAAATATACTCTTTAAATTTAGTTTCCTAGTAAATAACTTGATGTCTAATAATATATTTTCAATCCTAGGTTTGTGCACGGGTATAAATGAAAACCCCTTAGTAAAAAGATTAAAAAATTCCACTGTAACTTCTAAGTCAGTAAAGTTATAAATATTAAAATTGTCACGTGTAAAAATCTTGCATGTACTTGTATTCACATGTTCAAGTGCACCATTATCCACAGTATCACAAAACCCTGCATTGCTATCTATTCTCATTTCATTCATTTCTGAATGAAATTCCGCTCTGGAATAATCTTCCTTACTAAAATTGTCCTTGTCAATGTGGGTGTTCGAATATAGTGAAGTATCTATTTCTACAAAGTTAGTTTCCCCTCTTATCTGTATCTGTTTCACTAAATGATGACAATAATTTGCGTTTTAGACCTGAAATCTATCAGAAAATATATGTTAAAACAAATCATAATACTCTAGCAAACTTCTAAACTTATAACAGCCATATTTCAAATATGTCACTATTGTTTGCCCTTTATCCCCCCACATTTTCAGGCTTTTTGCAGATGTCTTGCAGTAAGAGGTTGTATCTCTCTCTCTCTCTCTCTCTCTCTCTCTATATATATATATATATATATATATATATATATATAAACTGAATTAATTCCACAGGTGTTTACCTAATGTTGGATGACCATCCTCCATGATATAATTATGAAGCATTTCTAATTCTCACAGCTCATGTGAAGCAGTGGTAGCTGCTGTGACAGGAGTGCAAAAGGTCCTGAATTTAAGGCTTGCCAGGGATGTGTATTTTTCCCTTATGTTAAATGATTGTAGTGCACAATATCTTTATAAAGGCATTGCATCTTACTGCACATCAGATGGTGTAGAGGTACATTACTGTGATTGTAGTGCACAGGGTCCTAGGTTCAAGACTTGGCTGTGCTGCCTTTTTTCATTAATGATAAATGACCATAATACATTTTATGTTTGTAAAAGCATTACAAACCTTTACAGTTCAGATGGGGTAGTTGTACATTTCTATGATTTTAGTGCACAAGGTCCTGGGTTTGAGGCTTGTCAGGGCAGATTATTTTGTTGTTGGGCAGAACAAGGGCTGACGGAGACAAGAGTGATTAAAGAACTTTTAAGCAGTTGTAAGTAGGTTTGTGTGGTTTTGCGCAAAGCTAAGGAATGCTAACAAATGGTTAAGTCCTCTTAGCTTCGCTTAGCGGCACTTATTCCTGCTTACACCCATGCTAATTTTAAATAAAGAAAAGAAAACAAGGGGTGATAGGAAAGTGGTGAAATGGGGGCAAGCAGGGGGTAAAACATTAGAAAACTCAGCTATGGATGTGCAGGATGAGTGTAGGAAAGGACCATAGCTCTACATTTCTACTGCAGCAACAACTGTGACTAATGTGGAAAATTTGAAATTTACAGCCTCACACCCCACAGGGAGGGGTGCTGGCAACATCCATTTGTAGAGTAATTTGGTTGTAGATTGCTTTACATCACTGGACATGGTGGTGAAATGTAGAGCTATGTATGGAGCAATGTTTTTTATGGGATAGAGGGCCTTTTTTTATGGTGAGAGTGGGATGTTGGGGAAGGGCTGTAGGTATGTTTGGGGAGGAAGGTTGGGTAGGATAGGTTGCATTTGCAGACAGACAAGACACACAAGACAGCAGACAGGGATGGTATATGACACATGAGGGGGGTAAACACCTAGGGCGGGGAGGGTAGTTGGGAATCAGAGGTCCATGAGTCCCCAAATGGATAGAGTGGGACTGAGGTATCCACTCATGGGCAGTCACCACTGCACCTTCATGGCCCCAAAGGTGGCTGTGCTGGGGGCAGGACAACAGGGGCAGCCTACTTCTCCAGGTCTGCCAGGCAGCCCTCCATCTGGTGCAGCTGTCCATCCAACTTGGAGCGGATAATGCTGTGCAGCATACCCCGTAACATGTTGTGGGTGGCGGGCTTCTCTCCATGTCCATGCCCGGGGGGACACACCGTATCCCCTGAGGCAGTTCCACCCAAAGGTGGTGCAGGAGCAGCAGAGGAGGATGTTCCAGGTCGGGTCCCAGATGTGCTGAGGTCCGGTGCCACAGCCAGATGAGGTGGGTCAGGCAGATCCGCCAGTATCTGCCTTCCCAAATGTGCTATGGTGTTCTGGTTTTCCAAGATATATTGGTTAGTCATGAACAAAACATTTCAGAATTAGTTATAATAGCATGCATGGGTGTTCCAATTAACCCAAACCAACAGATATGAAACAGTTGCATAGCAAACAGAACACATGCATAAATGGAACAACAGTAAGCAATTTCACAGCATGCAAGTTACACTGATGGCAACAGGGCACCAATAATGGTATATGAACAAGGTATGTTAATATGCAACCAATTAAATAAATGAACAATAATAGAACACATGTCCCAACAACAGGTTTTGAGAACAACATACCTGTAGAGTTTGAATAATAATTATTGATGGAGATGAGGGGTGAGGGTGAGAAAACAGTCCATTAACAACTGTATAGGCTTCTATTTTTCACAACAGTACTGCTCAGAACTCTACAGGTCTGCCCTCACTTTATATCTACCTATGGTCCATAGATTCTGTAGCATATACATACCTGTTAGACTGTCACCTGTAATGGTATGGGGCAGACTGGGAGAACTATGACTACATTACTGGAGGTGGCTTGTACATGTCAGGGTTACATACTTGACAAAGAAGGATACCCTGCACTGATGTGTGAGTCTGCTATTGGCATACTTGACCTTGATTCTTATCTGTGTCCAAGGTGATTGGCAGTAGTGACCACTAGCCATGACAGTGTGACACTTGAGAGACATGTATCGGGAAGAGTGCATGGTGTATGTACCTATCCTGCTGTCATTTGCAGGCATGGGGTTGGACAGTGGGACAGTTGTACACAGTGTATTGGTATTCCCATCATACAGCTATAACAAACATTTCTTTACCTGTATGATCTGTGGAGAAAATATCTGTTACCACTATCTGACTGTTTCTAGAAATACTCAAGATTTTTTGAGTGCATATATGCACACATCTCAGTACCACTTCCTGGATTCGATCCATGTCTGGGTGTGCAAAAATGAGCAGCAAGGTTATTTCTCATTACACTGAGCTACTGGGGAACTGCTGTCTTTTGTTTGACTTTTTTCTGCCTAATACTCTGAGGGTTAGACAAGAAGCCACAGTGGTGCAGTGGCAGCATTGTCACCTCACAGCAAGAGGTTCTACCATAAGATTCTCAGCTGGAGCGCCTTCTGTGTGGAGTCTGCATGTCCTCCCCATGGTCGAGTGGCGTTCGAAAGACATGCATTAATGGGAGTGCCTTCGTTGAAGGTTGGGCATCGGGCTGGCACTTCGGCACCAAAAAAATTGACTGCCAATCATTAGCGGACTGGAGTTCTGCTGTGGCGACCCCTAACTGGGAAAAGTCGAAAGAAAAACAACAACAACAACTCTGTGCGTTAGACAGTCTGACATTGTAATCCTGAGACTCCTGTATGACAGATAGTTAGTGTACTGTGTATTAATCCTTTGAAATAATAAAATCTGGAAAGCAGCTTGTCTGTCGCCCTACATACCAGAGTAAGCATAACAGTTGGTGGTTTAGGTCTTTATTTTATTTATATAACACAGTGCTTTACTACTGTATATCCTGTAGACCAATATTAGTCTGGCAAACTTTAATCATTAGACGTAGAATACACTACATTTACTGGCAGTAAACAATTTGCTCCTTCTTATTTATTTCACTATATACTGCAAGGTAGATCTGTACTCACCAGCCTGTTGGTGCAGCCTTGTCAGTCATTTGGCATGGGCCTCTGCATTTCTAGCCCTCTCTGCTGCAGCTGTAGGGGGAGAAAACTAGCATTATGCATATCTGTCTATCACATAGTCTAGGATTTGGTACAGCTATGGATGAGATACTTACTAATTACTGGAGCATTCCATGTATGAGCATCTTGGATCCACTGGGTCCCTTCCTCTGCTTTAGGTTGGCAAAATGATGCCGTACCTGCTCACCAGTTCAAGAGATTCCAGTGGTACTGATGAGGTCATGTGCCAGATGGTCCCAGGCCTCCACCTTATACTGAGAGTCTTGGTACTGGCCCTGCAGCAATCTGTCATCATGGTTTTCTACAAGCTATGATCCTGGACTCCTGAATGCCCCAGTGCTGCACCTGAAAGCATGCTCCCTCTCCAACTCCAGACATGGTTCCTGCAGAGATCAGACTATAACAGGTTATGGCTGTATTCCCACGTGTGTAGTTTAAATAAGGACATATTCCCACCTTTTGCTGTCATTGAACCATTTTGAAAATGCTAAGATCAGTTAATCAGTGTGCAAATCCGCTAAGCTGAGTTGAACAGTGCTTAAATGGTACATGCTGAGCACTGTGTAGCAGTGTGCAAATCCACTTAGCTTAGCTGACTGCCACTTAGAATTTATGTCTAAGCAATGCTTAAACTGGCTAAGCATAGGTGAGCACTGCTTAGCATTGCTCAGTTTTCATTTAAAAAAAAAACATCATAATTGTAGATAAATTCATTACTGACATATTATTAAGTGCATATGATTTACTTTACATGACATCCCTCTTTGTATTTTCATTACATTATCTTGGGGTGTGATTATGCTGTATGGGATACTTATGTATACATGGGTGATTTCACATGTTATATGCCCTCACACTTCCATTTTGAACCAGCTATACTACCCTTGGTAACAAAAATCAATTACTACATAATTTAACATGAAATATTTAATTTTAACAATGCTTTCACATGTAAAAATAAAGTGCATGTCTTAGTACTCAATCCATGAACTCCTGCATGCATAGCTGAGACTCTAACCCCTACACTATCTTGTTGTTAAGGATGCTATGTATACATTTATATTTAGCTCCCATGAGTTGTTTAAGCAATGCTGAGCAATGGGACATAACGAGCAAACCCACTCAGCTATGCTTAAAAATTAGAATGGAAAAAAATTAATAAAAGCACTTTAATTACATGTATCAATACTACTTGTCAATCATATTTGGTAATGCACTACCAGTCATTCTATCAACTGTATAAGTCTGTATGGGACATATCAGGATTGAAGTCACTACATAATGGCATACATTTGAGTTTCAGACTTCTAATCATTCCCTACATGTTGTTATGTTAATACAAACCCTATTCCTCTATCAACTTTCTAAGTTTGTAATAGCAATGTTTATGATCTGTCCATGTTTGTTCCCCCATCATTTAAGGCTTTGGCCAGTTTTTTGCTCTAAGAGGTTGAGGCATGTTTAAGGTGTCATATGGCACTTTCCCATTGCAGAGGGTGTGTGACAGTACTTGTCACACACATCCCCTGCATTGCTTTCTATCTAAATACCTGCTTTCTGTGTCCACAAACACTAAAATCACTTTCAGAGTGCAGGGGGGCAGGCTGGATGTGCAAGCACTACTAGAACATGCCCCCTGCACTCAGTAGTATTTATGGCCATTTAGCCAGTATCAGGAGCACGCCTTCATGAATATGTAAGGTGCACTGCTATTAAGGCTATGTGGAGACAGACACCTTTCACTCCATGCAGGAATAACTCTGTTCCTGCATGGAGTTTATTGAATCCTGGGGTAAATCTCTTTTAATGGGGGTTCATGGGATAAAAGCAAATTACCTTTTAAAGTCATAATTTTAGCTACAGACTTCTAAACGCTCATGATTTTTATTACTTTTTAAGTCTTTATGGGTGCATTCAGGCCAATAAAACTTTATTAGCCTGAATGTACCCATAACGTCTTAAAATGTAAAATATATAGGAAGCACTGTATGCCCTTAAGAGGTCATTAGCATATATCCTATTGGCCTCCATTACAGGAGGTTTAAGGCACTGCACAATGAAAACTCTAGCTTGTTTTTTTATACAATGGATATCTATGCATCAATATCATCCTGGCAGATAGGTTCAGTGCTAACTTTACCCCCTCCCTCACCCCCCAAAGGGCCCATATCTATACAGGAAGAATTCAGAGTCCCTGTAATCACAACTACACAGGTGAAAGCAGCACTCTCTAAAGCCAAAAACACAGCATCCATGGGACTGGACAACATCCCAGGCTGCGTTTTACATGAACTTCAGAATGAACTGGCTCCCCACTTAAGCACCATGTTCAATAATAGCCTCGCATGAGGCTTTGTGCCCACTGAATGGCACACAGCAACAGTTGTCCCACTCCACAAAGGGGGAGTCACCACTGATCCCGGGAACTATAGACCTATTAGCCTGACGAGCCTGGCCTGCAAAGCCATGGAACATATCATCATGGAACTCATAAACAAAGACATTGGTAACCTCCAAACTCTGGATCCCACCCAGTTCGGGTTTGTGAAAGGCAGATCATGCCTCCTGAACCTGATCAACTTCTTTGAGGCAGTCACCAAAGCCATAGATGAGGGTAAAGTAGTTCACACAGCCTATCTTGACCTCGCCAAGGCTTTCAACACCATCCCCCATTCTGGAATTATATAGCTAAACTCAATAAACTAAGCATAAATCCCTATGTCACAAGATGGTTTGCCAACTGGCTCACTGACAGAACCCACACTGTAAAAGTTGCAGACTCCAAATCTGACCTCAAACCAGTGACAAGTGGAGTACCACAGGGTTCCATTCTGGGACCGCTCCTGATTGGTATCTACTTCTCTGAAGTACAGGTTAACACAGAAGGCCTCTGGCTAACGAAGTTCACAGATGACTGCAAACTAGGAGCCATTGTCAAGTCCCCAAATGATGTGAACATCCTACAGAAGGGCCGCTCTGAGACAGATGCCTGGTGTCAGAGCCATGGCCTCAAGCTCAATGCCAAAAAGTGCAGTGTCATCCCCTTTGGTAAAAACTCTGTACCCATGAACTACCACATAGGCAGCAATCTACTTAACACCGAATGCGTGATAAGAGACCTTGGGACCCAGGTGGACAGTAGTCTCTCCTTTGATAGTCACATCACCACAGTAGTCAGGAAGTCCTTCTACGTGGCACACCTCATCATAAAAGGGTTCTCGTCCAGGAAAAAGAGGTCATCATTGCCCTCTACTCATCACTCATTAGACCCATTATAGAGTACAATGCCCCTTTTGGAATGTACCTCACAAGACATTTGCAGCAGCTGGAAAGGCCACAGAAATACCTCACAAAGAGGATTACTGGACTCAAACAAATGCTCTACACTGACCGCTTCAAAAAACTCCAGCTTTACTCTGTAGCATATCACCTACTCAGAGGTGATCTCTGCCTAACATATAAAGCTATGTCAAACCCAGAGCTGTTGGACATGCTACACCTAAAGAAATCCCAATCCCTCCGAGCTACACGCTCTAGGGACCTAAACCTTGTCACCATAATAAACAGGACATGCTGGAGGGATAGATTCCTATCCCAGAGACTTCCCATACTCTGGAACAGGCTACCCATCTATGTCAAGCAAAGTTCTTCATTAGCACTCTTCAAGAAAAATCTTGATGAGTGGATGGGAAATAGGAAATACACCCCGGGGATCACTTCTGTGTCTCTGCTTGTCAGTGGCACAGGAAAAAAACTTTCTTGGGTGGCATAAGCCAGGGAACCTTGTTGGCTAGGCTTGCAAAGGCCCTTGGGCCGATAGCCTAGTACCTACCTATGAACCTATGAATATTCTCTCGCTCTCTCTCTATATAAATATATATATATATATATATATATATATATATATATATATATATATATATGTATATATATATATATATATATATATATATATATATATATATATATATATATATATATATTGAGAGCGAGAAAGTGGCACACACACACATAACACACACACACACACTTAAATATAATTAAGACATTATATTATTATTTAAGAGAAATATATTGAGACAAACAGAGATACAGATACATATCACATTGAGTTTGGCTAAAATCATAAAAAATAATACAGTAGTCTTTTTGTTTTAATTATGGCATTCATTTTACAATCTCAACCAATGGTTTGATGGTTTGACAGCCTGCGAGCAAGTTAAACTTCCAATTACAGAAGACCTTCAGAAAATGTCTTGCCATATCTAATAGTATGCAGTTACATACACCATGAAAATAGGCACTTAACTTTGTGATGTTGATATAGTGTCTCTAGTGTGCTAAATATTATGTCCAAGCTAATAGTTAACATGTTCTGCTTTAAAATTAGAGTGGACATTCACCATTATTTAAATGGTCTACTCTGCTAGTAGTAGAGATAGTTACCATGCGAGTGATTGTTCTAGTATCACAACAGCTGGTTAAGAAAGAAGGAGTGAGCACAGCATCTATTAAAAGGGAAGGAATTTCTTGCTTCTGAGAAAATGTTATGTATATGTAAACTCTGTGGTTCAAAAACATGCTCCACACAGCACTACCAGGGCTAGATCAGAGTTTAATGAGATGGTAATTATCAATGAAGAAAGAAGCATACAGCTGCTAGACTATTTACTAGTTTAGAAAAGTATTCATGGAAATGACAGTTCTGACAATGACAGAGGTGCAGCCAGAGAAATTTCAAGCAGCAGTAGTGTGCATGTTGCATGTACACGGCTATTTCAATGCTATGGTAATTGCTGTAAGCCATGTTAAGTCTCTCTTTGCAATGTCTCTACTAAGATTTTTATGTGGAAAGAAAATGAGACGAAATAGAAAGTGGAAAGGGGAAGAGCAAGCAGAGGAGCATAAACAAGAATACAGGAAAGGAAAATAGAGTGAGGAGTGGAGGAAGGGTGTTTTCTTTTCTTCTCTTTTTTCAGGAATGGAGATGAGGAAAGATGTAGGGAGGAGTCAATTGATGGGAAAAGAATAGAAGGGGGGAAGTAGGAGCACATAAATAAACATAAAATAAAGACAAAGACCAACTGGGGAGCTGATGACACAAAGAGGGGTTTGCCCATTGTTATGTGTACATAATGACAGATTGATGACAGGTGGTGATATTAAGGATAGGACAAAAAATAGAGGAGTGAGATGATACACCAGTAAGGAGATTGTCATGATATGGGATAAGATTCGGAACCAGTTCTTGATTAAACCATTGTTGGAACCCAGAAAGTGATCAATTGCGAGAATAACTGACCTCCTCACTGGGTACTGCTCGGATGGCACATAAAGCAGTATCAGGCAGCACTGCTTTTCTGTAACACTCACCAGTACCTCTGCAGGTGGCCAATGCAGGCACCAAGCCACTGGTCCTCAACCTCTTCCATCATCTCCTCTTTATCCTATTATGGAATGAATTGTATTCTACTGGTAGTTGTGTCAGAGTGAGCTACAAACCCCCCATTCAAGTGGTCAAATGCCATCAGCCACCAATCAGGGATGACCATAAATGAAATGGTAACCTAGGTGAGGGATCAATGCCCTCTCCCACTGCACACTGCTCCTCCCATGTACATCCCCTCAGTGCTTCCCTTTCTCCCACATCTTGGCCTTCCCCCATACTATCCATGTTACTTTTTTCTTCCTTTTATCGCAATACACCAACTAGGGGTGCAGCCATACTGGATCTAGTCCTCACTAATATGAATCACTGCTGCATACCCCCTACTATAATGCCTTCCCTGGTAAGATCACACACCAAAATTGTCTCCTTTGAAGTAAAAACAAAACCTGGAACCCCAGATAAACCTGAAATATTCAGGAACTATTCTAAGGCTAACCTCCTGCTATTAAGTGAGAACATGGCAAAATTTCAAGGCTCCATAAACACTGGGAACACTGCTGCCTATGCAGAACTGTTCACAAAAACCCTGTACAAGCATGTTAATAACTGCATAAAGGTAGCTGTACCCACCAGCAAGAAGTACAAAACTAACTCAAAAAACAAGCCACCCTGGTGGAACCACAAAATCAATAAGCTGTATAAGATGAGGAAGAAAATCATGGCAAAAATTAGGAGGTGCAGCACCAAGCAGGATAAAATCACTCCCATCAAACTATACAAACGACTCAGAGGACAAATAAAGTCTACCAAAGCCAAATTTCCTCCCAGGCAAAGGACAACCCCAAAGCATCATTTAGCTATGTCCACAACCTCAAAGGCAATACATAATTGTGCGCAGAGCTCATTGTATATGGAGCCACCTATACTGAGCCAGAAGATATGGCAAACCTTCTGGCTGATAAACTCAGCTTCAACTTTACCCCTCTCTCCCCCTCAACCTTCCCTCATGAAATATCATCAAATATAACTCCCCCTACTACATTAGGGAAGAGGTCCTTAATGCTCTCTCTAAGACCAAGAACACTGCATCAATGGACCCATACAATATCTCAGGATGCCTTCTAAATAGTATGAAACATGATATATCAGGACTTCTGGAATTACTATTTAACTGTAGCATCCAAATAGGCTTTGTGCTTCATGAATGGAGAAAGGCAACAGTCATTCCTCTGTTCAAAGGTGGGCAATATACATACCCTAGAAACTAGAGACCCATAAGTCGCACTAGTCTTATATGTAAAGCCATGGGAATAATTATCATGGAGACGATTAACAGATATATAGTAAACCTCCAGACATGGGATCCAACCCAGTTTGGTTTCATCAAGGGCAGATCATGCCTACTCAACCTGGTGGACTTCTTTGATAAGGTCACCAAAGCAATGGATGAGTGCAAAATCATTCACACTGCCTACCTGACCTGGCCAAAGCATTTGACACAATATCCTACTTGGGCATTATTGGCAAACTCAAGAGGTTATGTACAAACCTATATTTCACCTGGTGGATAGCCAGCTGACTCACACAAACAGGACCCTGGAAGTTAGAATCGGGGAGTCCACCTCTACAAAGAGGCCAGTCACAAGTGGAGTCCCTCAGGGATCAGTCCTTGAACTGCTCCTTTTTGGCATTTACTTCTCAGAAGTCAAGGCCAATGTCAGTGGTCTCTGGCTGACTAAACCTGCATATGATTACAAATTAGGAGGTATCATTGAATCTCACACTGACACAAATGTTCTCCAGGAGGGGCTGACACAAACAAACAACTGGTGTCAGAGCCATGGACTAAAACTAAATGCCAAGAAATGCATAATGGTATCCTTTGGGAAGCCACCTATCTCTGGTAACTATCATACTGACAACACACCCCTTAGAGTAGACCCAGTAGTCAGGGACTTCAGGACATATATAGACAGTAATCTAGCCTTTGACCATTATGTATCTACAGTGGTGAGGAAAACATTCTATGTTGTACAACTTATAAACAAAGGTATGGCATCTATGTCCAAGGAAGTAATTGTTCCACTGTATTCGGCATTCATCAGACCTATCATTGAGTATAATGCCCCCTTTGGTATGTACTTAACCAGGCATATCCAACAGTTGAAACATCCACAGAGGTTCCTCACTAAAAGAATACAGGGTGTAAGTAAAATGTCCTATGTAGACCACCTCAAGGCCCTATTACTGTATTCTGTTCCCTACAGGCTTTTGAGGGGAGATCTATGCCTGGCATACAGGGCATTGCCAGACCCCACTCTGATGGACCTCCTGCATATCCACAAAACAAACAGCACCAGACTTACCCATTCTAAAGACTTAAACCTTGCCTGTGATATAAATTGGACCTGCTGGAGAGATAAGTATGTATTAAGAGACTAACCTGTCCATGGAACAGGCTCCCCATCCATGTGAAGCAGAGTTCCTCCCTAACCCAGTTAAAGTGCAACTTAGACAACTGGATGGGAAAATGGAAATTCATCCCTGGTTTGGCACCTATATCTCAAATGGACACAGTTAACCTATAAATGGTTCATCTCCCAGGCCCATGCTTACACTTATCAAGGCTATCAGAACTTGTCAGAGGTATGGGACGCATGGCTAGGCTTAAAAAAGCCCTTGTGGCCATTAGCCTAGTAAACATTCAGAAACGTATAAAACCTATGAACCTATTTTGTCATACGTTTTAGCTTTTTCCTGCACCCTTTCAACACAGCCAAACTAGACAAGACTGCACTGTCATAAATTTAGAGAAAATACATAAATTAAGCAGACTATGTCCCCCAGAAGCCATATTTTTGAGATGCTCAGATGCATGTTACAGCTTTTTTAACAATATTTTCATCCAGTGATGAAAGCAATAAAAATTATGACTAAGGAAATAAATTCAGATTTACTTTTTGAGTTTATTTATTTATTTGTCCATGCATCATTTCAAACACAGCTTAACTAGCCAAGATTATATTGCAATAAATGTGAAGGAAATAAACAAATTAACCTGGGTCATGAGGCTGCCAAACTCTAAGAAGTCAAAGGTTTCTATGTGGTTTGAGGTGCATTTTGTAGCTTTTTAACATGCTTGTAATCCAATGATGACAGAAACAAAAATCTTGTCTAAAGAAATAAATTCAGACATACTTTAACTTCTGCATTTCATACATCCTATCAATTGGGTCTAGTTCACATATTCAAATTTTTAAAATGTCGAACGTCAAATGGTTGAGACCATATGATTGACATTTTAAAACATTGTATTATTTGTACTGAGACTGCAGTATGATGGAGATTGGGGAATTTGCCCTTTTACTCACTGTAGTGCGATCTTGGAATTGGTATATAATCAGCTGTATTAGTTTTACAATGCAATGTGTGACACTTTTTATTTATTTATGTATTACATTTGTTGACCGGGATAGTCCGACTGGATATATGTCCATTTTCAGCGGAGGCCCAGGGAGAAAATCTCCAAGATAATAATGCACATTAAACATTTAGTAAATGCTAGTTTCATGCAGATTACAGTCATAAGCAATATCAGCATTTAGCACATATAGTACTAACACACTTTACAAAACATAACATTATTTTCAAAGTTACATATGCATAACATTATATTCAGGTCTGACACACTGAGCAGCAGTTATATAACTGACTCTTCCTGAAATGGTGTGGTAGAAACAGGTTAGAAGTAGTTGAAGGTAAGGCACCTATGTAATAGAGAGGTCACTAGTCGGGGTTAGTGCAAGGACATAACCAATGAGTTTTGAAGTATTTCTTGAGTTTGTTTTTAAATTGAGTTAGTGAGGGTTCTAGAGTCAAGTCAGCTGGGAGTCTGTTCCATGTTTTTCCAACAGAGTTGGCAAGCAGAGAGTCTATAGCTGAGTAGTTGGATTTGTATGTTTGAACTTGGAGTCTAGTGGATGATCGCAGTAGCCAGATGCCGGTGTAGGGGCTGATAATATTTTTACTGCAGGTGTATTTTCTGGTTGGTACAGGACTTTATGTGCCACTATTAGCTGGTTGAACTGCAGTAGGCTAGGCAGTTCAAGTCATCCTTGGCGATTTAGGTTGTGACAGTGGTGTGTCTGGTAGGGTGTGCCAGTAGCAAATCTGGCAATGTGGTTATAGCAGGATGATAGTTTATTAGATCTGTTTTGTTTAATTTGGAGAATAGAGGTGAAGCATAGAGAAGAGTTGATAGTAGATGGGAATGGGCAATTGCAGTTCTAGTAAGAGGGGTAAGGAAACATTTGATTCTGTAAAAATAGCCAAGTTTTTTATTAATGGTTTTGATAGTTTGATTGATATGTGCATCAAACTTCAGGTTGTTATCAACTATGACACCCAGTAGTTTAGTTTGGGCTTCTGGGGAGATGATAGTGCCATTGTTAGAGGTTATGTTGAAGGATGGCAGGGGGGTCCTGCATGTGGAGGAGAAGAGGAGCAGCTTAGTTTTGTTGGGGTTTAGGATTAGATGTAGATTGGAGAGCCATTTTTCCACTGTATTGAAGGTATTTTGGGTTAATGTGAATAAAGTAGCTGGTGAGGTGTCAGAACAAATCAAGGTGGAGTCATTCACATATTGATTGCAGGTAGCATCTAGGATGACTGAATGAAGATCGTTGATAAAGATGGAGAAAAGAAGAGGTATCAAGCTCTGGGGGACTCCTAATGTGATGGGTAGGAAGGGGTGATAGCTTGTCCTGTCCTTTTCTGCCATGCAAAAGCAAAGATTGATGACTGCAGCTTAACAAAGCTCAAATAGCAACAGCAAGTCACGTTTACCCACAGAAAACCTCAATACCCATCAGTGACAGCTACTTTACTGACTGTGTACATCTCAGATATCTGACTGTGCTTCAGATTTTCAAAATTTTGAGGATTTTAGCTATATCCCACACTCAATCTACACAATGAATACGGATCTCCTATGTGAACTGTGTGTGGGGCCAGTCCAAAAGCTCAAAAATACTGGAATTTTATATAAGGGTGCTGTAGTAGCCACACCTTTTTGTTCCTCTCAGGAAAAAATCTTAATGCAGGTAAGCATATTCCTGGTGGGCCTCTGCAAAAGGTCAGCAATGCCACCAAGGCAACCTCCATGACACTCCATCGCATGACCTCCATTACCCCATAGCCAAATAGGCCAAGAGGCAGATGGTAAACTACTGGATAATGGATGGACACAATAGCAGAGAAGGGCTTCAACAGCACCACAGACACAACTCTGGCTGTATCTGTGGTGCTAACACAGATATGGCTGTCACTACAGAAAATAGTAACATAAGTGGATAAAAAGCAAAAAATGAAAATAAAAAGCAGAAAAGCAACATAAAGAGAGAGCAAGAGAGATACTATTCATTCTGTGTATGATTATCAGACTTACACATGCCTACAATTTTCCTAAACATCTGCTATGTATGCTATTGTGCTGGATGCCATAATGCTGACTATTTAGAGAATGTCACACATCCAGACTTGATGATGCACCTATCAGGAGTACTGCAGCATTGCACTATATGATCCATTGGGTAGGAGTTGTGAGCAATGTCAGATTGGTGCTGTTAGTTATATGATGCCAAGGAGGGTGTGTGTGTGGGAATGGGCCCTTGTATGTATGTCATGTGAGACAGTGGCAAGGACAGGCTATGTGGACATGTCTGGAGAAGTGTCACTGACATGAATGTGCATGCAGTTGGAAAGGTAACCTGCCTGGCACAGGAACAAGAGAGCCCTTACTGAAGACAACAAACACAGTCATCTTTAATGGACTCAGAGGAATTCCTGGCATCTTTATCTGAGGGTCCAGACAGTTCCATTATCCACAGTTGAGTACTGGACCTTGGTTTTGAAATGCATGGTGCACCCAGAATATCAGCTGGTGATACCATGTGTGAAAGTATCTGTACTACCTTGCTAGCTGTTGTCATACAACTAATGCTTTGTTGTTGCTGGAATGTTGGGAGTATGCCTGTACTGTCAGTCTGTTCACAGTATGTTAACAGTAGATTTACTGTGTTATAGAGATTTACCTATTGTGAGTTATGGGTGTTGGCAAAGAGTGCATTCATAGACTTGTGTTTGCTCACTTTTTTCCCACTGGTGCTGTGTTGTCAGTATCCTCCACCATTATATGTATGCCATATGGCAAGAAGCTGT
Source organism: Protopterus annectens (assembly GCF_019279795.1). NCBI lineage: Eukaryota > Metazoa > Chordata > Ceratodontiformes > Protopteridae > Protopterus > Protopterus annectens. Next base: position 847,619,416 of record NC_056727.1, on the reverse strand, counting down.
CTGGGCCCAATGAACACAGCAGCCAAATGCCAGCACATTTGAGGGACATGGTGGAATGGTAACAGTGCGTAATTTGATGGTCATATTCCCTGCCCCTTGAATGGACACAGATTTTGTACATATGCACCCATAATCTAATTCCCAGGATGTCACAATAAGATAAGATGCTGCCCAGACATCAGCACAGACAATGCCCTCATCTCCAACAGCAAAGTCATCATTAGTTGTTAGCAACTTCACTGAGCATAAGGAATACAGCAGGGGGGTTGGCCATGCCATGGATACTGTCTTTCCTCCTGATCTGAGTGTCTTTATGCACACCACTCAGTGTTTACACAGGTCCATTATACTGGTATTAGCAGAAATTAAAGCAGTTATATCTGAACTGGTCAAGGGTGTATATGAACTGTGTGATGACCTGCAGGATAACCAGAATAATAGAGAGCTGGTGTAGAGATTCTGCCTGCTGATGACATCATTCTGGAAGTGATCATTATAGAAAATGTTGTTTTCATTGTCAGGCCACATCTACCTATGGTGTAGAAGCCCAGCACTGGAAGGGAAAAACATGATCTCATCCCAACAAGTCCACGCCGACATTGAGTGCTGAGGGAACTGAGATAAGCTGTGGACACAGATATAGACAGAGTGCTTGGGCTGAGACCTCCAACAGAACATGTCACTATTCCCACTCACAGAGCACTCCATTCTCTATGTGTGCTGCTGATTGTGCTTGTAGGCAAGGCTCAAATTCTAAACCTACCACCCTAGAAAACAAAAATGGGAAGAAACTGAGGGTAATGCTGCTCAATGCCAGAAGTCTAAATCTCAAAATGCACACACTCGACGCCCTTCTCAGTATGGAGAACATCGATGTCTGTGCTGTAACTGAAACCTGGTTCAAGGCTCCTGAGAGCACCCCGGCACTATTAGGTTTTACCTCATATCATGCGTTCCGGCCCCAAAACCCGGACCACACCACAAAAGGAGGGGGTGTATCCATATTCATAAAGGATACCCACGCCTCCAGGTTGGTGGCAACGCAAGAAGCTTCGGAAACCATCCAGGTGCAACTAACCATAGGCAAAACTGCTCTACAAATTGTAGCATGCTACAGACCACCCTCTCAAATTCAGGAACCCCAAACAGCCTTCCTGAAGACACTGGAGGGTATAAATGTATTTCCAAACACCATCATATTGGGTGACTTCAACTACCCGAATATAGACTGGGAACATTACTCAAGCCCTAACTTTCTAGCCCAACGGTTCCTGGAGTTCATAAATTCAAATGCCATGGAACAGCTAGTCACTGTTCCCATGAGAGGAGAAAATATACTAGATCTCATTATCACAAACATGGGGACAAAATGCTCCACACCAGAAGTATATCCCTCATTGGTGAGATCTGATCATAAACTAATCTCACTGGAAATCCACATCCCGCCCCCACCCCAGCAAAAAAAGACCACAGTGAAGAACTTCTCTAAAGCAAACTTCACACTACTCAAGACTGGTGTGGTATCCTTCAAGGCCCCTGAGCCAGTGGAAACCACAACCCAAGCTGCGGAAGCCCTTACAAATGCCTTCTATGAACACCTCCAGGACTGCATGGATCAGGCAATCCCAAATAAAACCAAGACTCTTTCCACAAAGGGCAAACGTCCAGTCTGGTGGACCCCAGCCATTAACAGACTTTACAATAAGAGGAGAAAGCTATTACATGATAGAACAAAATACTAAAAGGGAAGTTACCCCTGATCATTATTAGTAAAAAAATACGAGCACTCATAAAATCAACTAAGGCCAATTTTGAGAGAAAAATTGCCATGGATTCAAAGGACAATCATAAGGCCTTTTTCTGCTATGTTAGGAACCTGGGTGGAAACTCCCAGATATGCTCAGAATTAGTTCAAAATGATACAAAAATCACTGAACCCACAGACATTGCCAACATACTGGCAGACAGGTTCAGTGCAAACTTCACCCCCCTCTCCCCCCCTAAAGGAGAGATAACTATCCCAGCAGAGTGTAGCCTCCCAGACATCTCAAATGCGCAGGTGAAAGCTTCTCTCTCTAAAGCTAAAAGCACAGCATCAATGGGACCGAATGGTGTCCCCGGCTGTGTGCTACATGAGCTAAATGAGGAATTAAACCCGCACATAAGGCAGCTGTTTAATCTCAGCCTTACCACAGGATACATGCCCAAGGAGTGGTGTATGGCAACTATGGTCCCACTCCACAAAGGCGGTGCCTCTATGGACCCTGGTAATTACCGCCCCATAAGCTTAACAAGTCTAGTCTGCAAAGCTATGGAGAGGATCATAATGGAGCACATAAACAATGATATAGGGGACTTGCAGACATTGGACCCGACCCAGTTTGGCTTCGTCAAGGGAAGATCATGCCTTTTGAACTTGGTCGACTTCTTCGAAACAGTCAACAAGGCCATTGATGAGGGAAAGGCAGTCCATACAGCCTACCTTGACCTTGCAAAGGCTTTCGACACAATACCCCACTCGGGTATTGTAGAAAAACTTACCAGCTTAAATGTAAACCCATATGTCACAAGATGGGTTGCAAACTGGCTTAAGGACAGAACCCACAGGGTTAGAGTTGCTGGCGCTATGTCAGACTCCAAGCCGGTCACAAGTGGTGTCCCACAGGGCTCGGTCCTTGGCCCCCTATTGTTCGGCATCAACTTCTCAGAAGTACAGGCCAAAATGGGAGGACTTTGGCTGACAAAGTTTGCAGACAACTGCAAACTGGGCGCCATAGTGGAAAGTGCATCGGACATGGATATCCTTCAGAAGGGACTCACGGAAACAGATAGCTGGTGCCAGAGCCATGGCCTGAAGTTAAACGCCAAAAAATGTATAGTCATACCCTTCGGGAAAAACAAGGTAACCCCAAGCTACCATATAGGTGGCAATCCACTAAGCACATAAGAGGTTATCAGGGACGTGGGGACCCAGGTTGACAGTGGCCTTTCTTTTGACACTCACATTGCTAAAGTGGATAGAAAGACCTTCTACATTGCCCACCTGATCATGAAGGGATTCACATCCAGATCTAGTGAGGTCATTGTTCCCCTGTACTCTTCACTTATCAGACCAATGATCGAGTACAATGCCCCATTCATAGGTTCATAGGTTGGTTCATAGGTTCATAGGTTGGTACTAGGCTATCAGCCCTAGGGCCTATACAAGCCTAGCCATAACAATTCCCTGGCTATTTCTTTGCACATTATTTACTTTCCTGGACCCCTGTCTAGCAGGGTGACTGACGTGATCCCTGGGGTGAATTTCCTTTCTCCCATCTAATCGTCAAGGTTCCTCTTGAAGAGGTCCAAAGAGGCACTCTGCTTGACATGTATGGGCAATCTATTCCAGAGTCTGGGGAGTCTCTGGGTCAGGAACCTATCCCTCCAGCATGTTTTGTTTATTGTGATGACAAGGTTTAGATCCCTGGAGCGTGTAGTTCTGAGGGATTGGGATTTCTTTAAGTGTAGCATGTCCAACAGCTCTGGGTTTGACATGGCCTTGTATGTTAAGCAGAGATCGCCTCTGAGTAGACGATATGCGACAGAGTATAGCTGGAGTTTTTTAAGGTGGTCAGTGTAGGCATCTGCTTTAGGCCTGTGATTCTTTTAGTGAGGTATTTCTGAGGCCTTTCCAGTTGTTGCAGATGTCTTGAGAGGTACATACCAAATGGGGCGTTGTATTCTATAATGGGTCTAATGAGGGATGAGTACAGTGGGACAATGACCTCCTTTTTTCTGGATTAAAAGCCCTTCGTGATGAGGTGTGCCACATAGAAGGATTTCCTGACTGTTGTGGCAATGTGGTTATCGAAGGTGAGACCACTGTCCACCGGTGTCCCTAAGTCTCGTATCACACTTTCTGTGTTTAGTGTTCTGCCACCTATATGGTAATTCATGGATACATGTTTTTTCTCAAAGGGGATAACAATACATTTCTTGGCATTGAGCTTGAGCCCATGGCTCTGGCACCAAACATCTGTTTCTGTAAGGCCCTTTTGTAGAGTATCCACATCATTTGGGGATTCAATAATGGCTCCCAGTTTGCAGTCATCTGCAAGCTTTGTTAGCCAGAGTCCCTTAGTGTTGACCTGTACTTCAGAGAAGTAGATGCCAAACAAGAGTGGCCCCAGGACTGAACCCTGAGGTACTCCACTTGTCACTTGTCTGGAGCTGGATTTGGAGTCGGCTACTTTTACAGTGTGGGTTCTATCAGTAAGCCATTTAGCAACCCATTGGGTGACATAGGGATTAATGCCCAACTTAGTAAGTTTATCTATGATTCCAGAGTGGGGGATGGTGTCAAAGGCCTTGGCAAGGTCTAGATAGGCTGTGTGGACCACCTTACCCTTGTCCATGGCTCTGGAGACTGATTCAAAGAAGTCAATCAGGTTCAGGAGACAAGATCAGCCCTTCACAAACCCAAACTGGGTGGGGTCCAGTGTTTGAAGGTTGCCAATGTCTTTGTTTATAAGTTCCATGATAATACGCTCCATGGCCTTGCGGATAAGGCTCGTCAGACTGATGGGACGGTAGTTTCCGGGATCCAAGGTGGATCCCTTCTTGTGGATTGGGATAACTGTAGCTCTGCGCCACTCAGTGGGCACGAAACCTGAGGTGAGGCTATGATTAAACATGACACTTAGGTGAGGTGCCAGTTCATATTGTAGTTCATGTAGTACACAGCCTGGGATGTCATCTGGTCCCATGGATGCTGTATTCTTGGCTTTAGAGAATGCATTTTGTACCTGTGTGGCCGTTATTACTGGAATTTGGCAATCTTCCGGTATTGAGATGGGCCATTTAGGGGGTGAGAGAGGGGTGAAGTTGGCACTGAATCGATCTGCCAGGATATTGGTAATATCCTTTGGATCAGTATATTTAATGCCATTCTGTTTTAGCTGAGCGCAGATCTGAGCATTGCCATTTAGATTCTTGACATAGTTATAGAATGCTTTGTGGTTGTCTTTGGAATCTTTGGCAATTTTATTTTCATAACTAGCTTTGGAGGATTTTATGAGGCATCTCAGTTTCTTACTGAGGCCAGTAAGGGAGTTTTTTGCATCCTGGGATTTTCCTCTTTTCTGCAAAAGTTTCTTCCTTTTGTTGTAAAGTTTGTTTATGGCAGGGGACCACCAGATTGGCTTCCTTTGTTTGGATGAGAGCATTTTGGTTCTATTTGGGATGGCACAATTCATGCATGAGTGGATGTGCTCGTACAGTGCCTTAGTGTAGGATTCAGCAGTTGAACTTTCAGTTCCCGTCTGCATGGGTGTTATGAAGTTTGTCACTTCTGACTTGAGTAGCATGAAGTTGGCTTTGGAGAAGTTTTTTATGGTGGTTTCTTTTCTGGGGGGTGGGATGTGGATGTTAAAGGTGATTAGCTTATGGTCAGACCTGACTAACGAGGGCGTGACCATAGGTATGGAGCATTGATTTCCCATGTTGGTAATGACCAGGTCTAGGATATTGGAGCCCCTGGTGGGACTATGGATTAGTTGATCCAGGGCATTGGAATTTATGAATTCCAAGAACCGTTGCGCAAAGGTGTTGGGACATGAGTAGTTTTCCCAGTTAATGGCAGGGTAGTTAAAATCACCCAGTATTAGGGTGTTTGGTTCTATCTTAATATTTTCCAGTATGTTTAGAAAGGTGTAGTAAGAATATTGGGGTATGGTGGGGGATCTGTAGCAAGCTACAATTTGGATTGCAGTCTTGCCTAGTGTTAGTTGCACTTGGAGAATTTCAGACACATTGTGTTGGCCAACTAGCCTGGTGGTGTAAATATCCTTGGTGAATATTGACACTCCTCCACCTTTAGTGTTTCAGTCCTGGTTTGGTGGCCGAAAAGTGTGGTAAGAGTTGTAGCCTGGTATTGCAGGGGTGCTCTCTGGAGCCTTGAACCAGGTCTCAGTTACTGCACAGATATCGATGTTCTCCATTTTAGGAGTGCCTCGAGAGAGTGCATTTTGAGGTTTAGACTTCTAGCATTGAGTAGCATTACCTTCAGATTTTGCATGCTTGTACCTGTTACGGTGGTGGTTTTGTCCTTTGAAGTTTGCCTAAAAAAGGCATTATAGGGGTGGCAAGATCCTTAGCCAGTAACCTGAATCCCAGGGGCGACAGGTGCAGACCATCTCTGGCAAAGCATCGTGGTCTGTCAATCATGTCATCCCAGGCAGACAGATACTGGATCCCCTTTGAAAGACACCATAAGCTTAGCCAATTGTTGAAGTCAATCATTTTATCCTTATATTGTGGTATCATTCTGGGCGAAGGCAGGATGCTACTCAGGGCTAGGGTCATACCTGCCTGGGCCACATGATCCGAGAGCTCTTCCATGTCTCTTTTCATGTAGTCCAGGGAGGTACGTCTCAAGTCATTCACTCCATCATGGACAATGACAGAGTCATATTTGTACTTGTTGTGGAGTGACTTGAGTGCATGCATTATGTGGCGGATCCTGGCACCCGACAGGCAGCTGACTGTAGTTTTCTCCTTATACAACCTAGTGAGAGGGACATCAGGATGTATTTCGTCTGACATCTGCAGCAATTGGAGAGACCCCAAAAGTTCCTCACCAAAAGGATAAAGGGACTCCAAAATCTGTCATATGCTGCCAGATTGAAGAAACTCCAGCTCTATTCATTCGCATACCATCTGCTCAGAGGTGACATGTGCCTGACATACAAGGCCATGTCCAACCCGGAATTAATGGACATGCTCCACCTCAAAAAATCCAAATCCACCAAAACCACTAGAGCAAGCGACTTAAACCTTAGCACGGATATAAATAGGATGTGCTGGAGGGATAGATTTATCACTCAAAGACTCCCTATGCTGTGGAATAGAGTCCCGGTCCATGTGAGGCAGAGCACCTCGCTGGCTCTGTTCAAGAGAAATCTTGACCTGTGGATGGGAGATCATAGGTTTACCCCGGGAATCATCTCTGTGTCACTGCTGGACAGAGGCACAACAAACGAATGGGCACAGTATTTTTTCATATAAGGGGTGGCGGAAGCCACAAAAATTTGGGCTAGGCTTATAAATGCCTTGGGGCAGATAGCCTAGTATAAACCTATGAACCTATGAGAGGGCACTCCCATGGACAGGGGAAAACATAGTCAGCACATGTATGTCTCTCTGCTGTGGTTGCCATAGACTTGTCCATCAGACTTTAGCACAGTGCTGCATCATCTGCTGTAGCTGTGTCCATTCATGCTCATGTGCAGCCACCAGCATCACTCACCACTGCTCAGTCACAACATAATGGAGCGCCCACAATGACAAGTCATGCTGGCTCCCCACAGTCATTTTCCTTGACATTTGCAGTCACACACACAACAGTAATGACTCCTCCAACACACACATACACATGCACTGCTGTGGTTGCAATTTCCACTGCCCTCCCTACCTGTGCATATGATTATAACTGTGCCCAAATCTCTGTACACTGTTGCAGAGGGTGGCCAGTCTACACTTGGAATAGTACAGCCTGGGTGTATTATTGTATGCATCATTTTTATTGTTACATGCTATGCTTAATCTTCTCATAGTTATGAAGCAGATGCTGCTTTCTAGCTAGTGCTATGCTGTACTACCCACACCTCTTCATCACATAGTCATCTCTTGTAGCTGGATCCTTCATAAGCTCCTTAGCAGACATATCCCGCACTACTGAATCTGGGGTTTCCTCTTCCCATAGGTCTCTCCACTGCTCTGACTGCCTCAATATAAACATGTTCTTTAACAGTACACACAGAAAATATGTCATTCTATATTTTACGGTTGTACACTAGGACAACACTGGAGACATCTAGTAAGTGGAAGAGGGCACTGAGTTGTCTGAGCACACATTTAACAGTAATTCAAGTCTGGGTTTGGCATAATAGTTAATCTTTTCACATTATAGACACAAGGTACAGGGTTTGAGTTTGACCTCTGGTTACTGGCTAAGCTAAAATTGGTCCTTAATAGCAGTTAGTCTAGTATACACTTATGGACGTATGAACTAGACAAGTTTATAGTAGTCAGAGTCCATGCAGCTGCTTAGTAATATCATACCTCCTGTATACCTTTTTCCTGGGGTACTGCCATGTCCCTTATGGACAGAAACAGTATGTAAAATGACTCAGGGCTTCAACAACCAAAGACACACTACCCTGATACTACTCATCCCATATCTAAGGAATTAAGATATAATATTGTCATATCCTTTGTATTACTGGCTAGACTTGTAAAGGCTCTTGTGCCATTAGACTAGTAATCACCTATGAACATATAATAGGGCAGTATTGGTTGTATTCTCTGTGATGGTCCATGAGTTTCTTATTGCTGTCATTAGCAATTGCTCCAGTGCATATCCAGTACTGCTGGTAAGATAGTGTTATGTAAATCACACAGCTCAAACCAATGATTTAAGTCCCAAGTGTACCAGTTATGAGAATCATGCTAACTACCTGTGTGAACTGCTGATACATTGTGTATTATACAGTGTGCATTAAGGGCCAGAAGACAGTTGATGGAGTAGAATCCATTATGGCTGATATACTATTGTTGCTGATCCCCATGTAGAGTCTTTGATGCAATGTGGGTGCAGTCAATCTCACCGAGTACCTCAGGGAAATGTGGTGTGTCAAAAAAGGTGTTATTTTCTCATATGTGGTATGTGGCAACCACATATACTCCTCCGCATGCTCCGGCATGGCATGGAAAAACTATTGGGATATCTTCAGGTAGAAGTGAGGATACACCAACTATGTACCCCATTGATCACTGGAATGTCTCTGTTGCCAGAATTCCCAAAGACACACATGCCTTGATGCCCATAGTGAGGGGTACTCCACACATCCTGTGAGCCTGCATATCAGAATGACACATCTTTAAGAGGTCCTCTGTGGTGCCTCTATCCACATGGCAACATTCCACTATTATTGAGTAAAGGAGGGCATGCTATGTTAGCCACAGACAAACAACTCAATAGCACTTAGGACAATAAAGCACACTGGTAGCTGACTTGAGAACAGCTTGTTACATATACATATTTATTAAAATGGCATCTATCCTGGACCTATTTTCACAGTCTTTTCCCGACTAACTTCATAATTATAGTGTAACCAGCATCTCTGGCAGTCCTGTCTCAACATGCAAAATGTATACATTTCTGAATCATGTCATTTTATTGTTAGTCAAGTTTGCATTCAATGTTACTCTCATTTTATTTATGTTGCTCATTTCCAAGGCATCATGAGCTCGTTAGTATAGTATGCTGGAAGTGGTATTATGCAGCCCAGCACAATTTTACTTAGTGTGTCTATGAATTTTTTATTTATTTAGTTTTATGATTCATGGCCAAGAGTCCCATCTCTATGTGATATGGAAATTATCGCAGGAGATTTTAATTTAGTGTTGTATTCATCTCTGGCTGGAAGATTTGGGCTGCCAGAGAGGAACTGTAAAGCCTGATAAGTAGTGAGAAAATGGGAAAAGGATTGAGCGGATATCTGGAGAC
>NC_056727.1:847462366-847607366 GCF_019279795.1 Protopterus annectens | reverse complement strand
AGTTTTTACCAAAGGGGATAACAAAGCCCATTTTGTCATTGAGCTTGAGGCCATGGCTCTGACACCAGGCATCTGACTCAGTGAGGGTCTTCTGTAGGATGTCCACATCATTTGGGGACTTGACTATAGCTCCTAGTTTGCAGTCATCTGCAAACTTCATTAGCCAGAGGCCTTATGTGTTAGGCTGTACTTCAGAGAAGTAGATACCAAACAGGAGAGGTCTCAAGACTGAACCCTGTGGTACTCCACTTGTCATTGGTTTGAAGTCAGATTTGGAGTCTGCAACTTTTACAGTGTGGGTTCTGTCAGTGCACCAGTTGGCAACCCATCTTGTGTCATAAGGATTTATACCTAGTTTAGTGAGTTTAGCTATAATTCCAGAATGGGGGATAGTGTTGAAAGCCTTGGTGAGGTCAAGATAGGCTGTGTGAACCACCTTACCCCTGTCTATGGCTTTGGTGACTGCCTCAACGAAGTTGACCAGGTTCAGGAGGCATGATCTGCCTTTTGCAAACCCAAACTGAGTGAGGTCTAGAGTTTGGAGGTTACCAATGTCTTTGTTTATGAATTCCATGATGATACATTCCATGGCTTTGCAGACCAGGCTCGTCAGGCTAATAGGGCGATAGTTCCCAGGATCAGTGGTGGCTTCCTCTTTGTGGAATGGGATAGCTGTTGCTGTGCATCATTCAGTGGGCACAAAACCTGATGAGAGGCTATTATTAAACATGGTGCTTAGGTGGGGAGCCAGTTTGTTGTGAAGTTCATGTAAAAACACAGCCTGGGATGTTGTCCAGTCCCATGGATGCTGTGTTTTTGGCTTTAGATAGTGCTGCTTTTACCTGTGTAGTTGTGATTACAGGGACTCTGCATTCTTCCTGTATAGATATGGACCTTTTAGAGGGTGAGAGGGGGGTAAAGATAGCACTGAACCTATCTGCCAGGATGTTGGCAATATCAGTTGGTTCTGTCATTTTTCTGCCATTATGCTGTAACTCAGACCAGATCTGGGTGTTGACATTGAGATTCTTGGCATAGCTATAGAATGCTTTGTGGTCGTCCTTAGAATCAGTGGCAATCTTGTTTTCGTAGCTAGCTTTAGAAGGGTCTTATAAGGGATCTCAGCTTCTTACTGAGGCTGACCAGGGAGCTCCTCCACTCATGGGATTTTACTCTCTTTTGCAACAGTTTCTTCCTTCAGTTGTAGAGTTTGTTTATGGCAGGGGACCACCAGATTGGCTTCCTTTTTTGGAGGATAGCATCTTGGTTCTGTTTGGGATAGCACGATCCATGCACTTGTGTAAGTGCTTATAGAGTGCATTTGTGTAGGATTCAGCAGTCGTAACTGTATTGCCCATCTGCATGGGTGTCATGAAGTTCACCACTTCTGTCTTTAGAAGCATGAAGTTAGCTTTGGAGAATTTTTTTACTGTGGTTTCCTTAATGGGGGGGGGTGGGGCGGGATGTGGCTATCTAGGGTGATTAGCTTATGGTCGGATCGGACCAATGAGGAGATGACTTCAGGTGTGGAACATTGGTCACTCATGTTTGTAATGCCTAGGACTAGGATATTGTTGCCCCTGGTGGGGGCTGTGGATAAGCTGATCCAGGGCATTGGAATTTATGAATTCCCAAAAGCGCTGAGCAAAGGAATTGGTACATGAGTAGTTTTCACAGTTAATGGTGGGGTAGTTGAAATCGCCCAATATTAGGGTGTTTTGTTGAACCCTAATATTTTCCAGTATATCAAGAAAAGAGGAGTGGGAATCCTAAGGCATGGTGGGGGATGTGTAGCAAACTACAATTTGGATTGTAGTTTTGCCCAGACTTAGTTGCACATGGATAACCTCGGATGCATTATGCTGAGCAACTAGCCTGGAGGTGTGGATATCCTTAATGAATATGGACACACCTCTGCCTTTGGTGTTCCAGTCCAGGTTAGATGGCCTAAAAGTGTGGCATGAGTTATAGCCTGGGAATGCAGGGGTGCTCTCTGGAGCCTTGAACCAGGTCTAAGTCACTGCACAGATATCGATGTTATCCATTTTAAGGAGTGCCCCGAGTGAGTGCATTTTGAGATTTAGACGTCTAGCATTGAGTAGCATTACCCTCAGTTTTTGTTTGCCTGTTCCTGTTATAGTGGTGAATTTGTCATTTGAACCTTGCTTAAAAAGGCACTATATGGGTGGCAAGAGCCTTTGCCAGTATATGGAATCCCAAGGGTGACAGGTGCAGACAATCTTTGGCAAAGCATTGTGGTCTGTCGACCATGTTGTCCCAGGAAGACAGATACTGGATCCCCTTAGAATGACACCAGAAGCTTAGCCAATTGTTGAAGCAAATCATTTTGTCCTTGTACTGCGGTATCATTCTGGGTGATAGCAAGATGCTACTCAAAGCTAGGGTCATACTTGCCTGGACTACAAGATCGGAGAGCTCTTCCATGTCTCTTTTCATGTAGTCCAGGGAGGTATGTCTCAGGTCATTCACACCAAAATGGACTATCACAGAGTCATATTTGTACTTGTTGTGGAGTGACCTGAGTGCGTGGGTTATGTGGCAGATCCTGGTACCCGACAGGCAGCTGACAGTAACCTTCTCCTTGTTTAGCCTGGTGAGTGGGACATCAGTATGCCTGACTATAGAATCACCTAAGACTAGTGTGTTGGGTACGTTGTTATGTCTTATGGGCTGTGGTTAAGTGGCACACTGAGTCTGTGGGCTATGTGTAATTTGGGTTGTGTTGGTGGGGGAAGGTTGCTTGCATTTCTGCTTTGGAGGTCTCTGTTGCTTGAGCAGATTATTATTGAGAGCTTCTGCGAATGTTTTTGTGTTTCTATGTGTGGATTTTGGTGGTGTAGGTTTAGTCGGACTATGTGATTTGTGTGGTATGGTGCAAGTGTTTACCTTCTGCTCTTGACTGTCAAGCTCAGTCTCGGTTGGAGAGAGCTTTACCTCCAGTTTGGCTAGATAAGTGCATCTCTCACAGGTTGTAGTCTTGGGTGGTAGGATAAGAGGGTTGTCTGTGTACATGAGGCAATTGCTACATTGCCCCAAGATGCCCAGATTAATCAGATAGACAGGAGAGAACACTGGGAGCTGACAATTGGACATGCCTTAATAAAAAACTATTTTCCTCTAGACAAGGGAGGAAAGTGAGTACAAGAGCTGTTTTTCTCTAAGAAAGTGAGGAAAGTAAGTACCAAAACTGTTTTCCTCTAGGTAATGAGGAAGGTTGAGTGCTGTAGTAATTAGTAGTTTATTTAGTGCTTACAACAATTTCTGTACAAGTGCTGAGCACGAATAAGCAAATTCAAGTGCTAAAACTAAAAATCTCTATCGGGATCTTATTGTAGATAGGCTACCTAATGCTTACCACTACCACTGATAAGCTAGAAGGCTTCCCTCCAACACAGAAAGGCTTGGGGGCACAGAAGCTTACAGACAGTCCTGGATACAGCAAATCAGTATCTGGACTAAACTAGTTACAGGGAAGGTGGGAAACAAGCAAAATGCAGGCTTTTAAACCAGAAAGTTGAAAGAAATGGAAAAACTGCCCAAATAGCCAATAAACAACAATTTCTGGGCCAGAAACCACTCTTGTGGTAGATAGGCTGCCTAGTGCTTACCACTCCCACTGATAAGGTAGAAGGCCTCCCCTCCAACACAGAAAAGCTTTGGAGGCTCAGACACTTACAAACAGTCCTGGATACAGCAAATCTGTATCTGGACTAGACTAGTTACAGGAAAGGTGGGAAGCAAGCGCAAACACAGGCTTTTAGTGCGATCTTGGAGTTGGAATATTTAGTTAGGGGTGTGTGGGGGGGGGGCACAGCCTCCCACATGGGGGGTGGGGAGGCAAAGTCCCCCCATTTGCATGGGTTTAATTTGCATTGTTTTTTTTATTGTGTCCTGCTGCCTAAGTGGTTAGTTTTCCTGTACAAAATATTGGTGATTTGTTAGTTCGGTAGATTAAGTGTTCGCTGGTCGTGATTTTGAATTTCAGGTAACTGTAATTTTGCTTAACCAAAGTAGAGCTATATTATATATATATATATATATATATATATATATATATATATATAGATATATACACACATATATATATATATATATATATATATATATATATATATATATATATATATATATATATAAACTATAACCAATGGATGTTACAGACCTTTATCACTAATAAATACTGATATAGAATGATCTTTGACAAATGTTTGGAAAAGATACTTTCTACCATAATACCTGACATGCAAAGGGGAGTTTTGAAAGAGCAAATTGCAGAGGACAGCTAGTAGTAGTTAATGGTGGTGGTAGACATTGCATAAACAGTGAAGGAAAATGAGAGAATGTGGGGATTACCTTATTGATTTTAAAATATAAAAGATTTTGACACTGTGGAATGGTCATTCTTATTTGATCTACTTCAGCAAATTGAAGTTGAGTCTAAATATTGTAAATGGATTAAAGCCTTGTATAACTATCTGAAGATACACACACTTGTAAATGGTGTGCCTATGACAGAAGTTTGTGTACAGAAGGACACTAGGCAAGGGTGCCCCCTGTTGCCTTGCTTATTTTTAATTGTTATTGAGGTGTTGGCATTAGCAGCCAGATCTTATCTTCAGCCACTTTCCTTGTCATTGGAAATTATTCATATTTTTTGTAAATGATTGTATGTTGGCAACAGATGGAATAGATTTAGTGTTTCATAGATCATGGGAGAAGTTTGAGAGTTTCAAGATGATATAACCTAGATAAATATACTGGCTTGGCAATCCCAACCAGATACAAACAAAATAAGAACCTTTAAAGTAAACCAGCTTGGCGGTCCATATATATAAATAAAAATGCAGTAAAAGAAAACAGTTTCTTTACCTGTATATCAAAATTAAAAACCCTCAGTTCAAGGGTAACAGTAAAAAGCTGTTGCAGCAACTAAAAAACACACCAACAGGAATACAAAGGCATCTCATGAACTGAGACTAACATCAGACTCTGAAGACAATTACAAATCCTTCTGTAGTAATGTTAGGAAACTAAGAAATTCTACCCAACATTGCTCATAACTAGTTCAAAATGGCACTATGGTGCTACCTACTCAGACCCAGTAGAACGAGCAAACATACTAGCAAATAAGTTCAGTACAAATTTAATCTCCAAAACAGCTATACAATGTCCACAAAAAAAAAACAGAATCTCAAACCTCCTATCATCACCAAAGAACATGTGATAAAGGTACTCTTGAAAATGAAAGCCACATCATCCATGACACCAGATAATATATCCAATTGCCTGATAGACAGTACAAAACATGCCTTAGCATACCCCTTCCACATTTATTCATTGTGAGCTTAGCCCAGCTGTTGTGATGCCACTTCCCAGACATGGACCCATCACTTACCTCAGAAACAAAATACCCATTAGTCTGTCTAATATATATAAAAACAATTTATACCAATACCATGTATCTCTTGGTTAAAAGGCAGTGTAAGCCTTCTTGAAATTGATTATGTGTGACTACAACTGTGGCACTGCATACATATTTGTTCACCTCATCAAATCTCAACATGGTGAAAGTTCCAAAACATAAAGAGAAGCAGTCTAAGATGACATCCTTGCTAAGTTTAGCAGAAACATTTCAGAACAGAGTGGGAATGTTAATTATATCAGAAAATGACATAAATCAGAACACAAAAACTACAAAATAATGTAAATAAAATGACCAGAAAAAGGGAAAGAAAATTATAAAGTCCACAAATGTAGCCACAGGTATAGAAAACTTCAGGTACAACTTCATTTTACCAATATTGATGTTGGAATGGTTAATGAGAGGAGAATTTATATCAAAATATGAAAGGTTGATAATGACAGCCCAATATAATGGACTATGTAAATGCTAGTTTAAGAAATCTGTAGAAAAAGGATTCCAAGATGGCTGCCGACTAGTTTATTCCCTACTCTTTGAGCTCCTCACAGCTATGTAATTTTTGGTTTTTTTTACAACTTTATTTCAATCTTTTTCCTCAGTTTTTTTTCTAAAAGGTTGTATAAATCTTTTTCTACGAATTTGGATTATTTTTACTCTGGACTTCTTATTCTGGGATTTATTTTACCTCAGAACAATTTTGTTCTCTCTGCTGCTGGGACACCTGCTACTCCAGTCTACTCCTGGTTACTGATATCCTCTCATTTGCACCTCATCTCTGGGCATGGCTACAAAATCCGACTCCATGGAGACTCAGCCTACAAAGGCCAAATTTTCATCAATGCTCTCTCCAGAAAAAGACTCCAGTTCAAAAAGACTAAGGACATCTAAACAACCTACTGAAACTTCCAAAGTAAGTAATAAAGACTTAAATGATTCAAATTTCCTTTTAGACGAACTAAAAGTGGCATAAAAGCCTATCCAAAGTACTATCCAAAACTTTTCAGAACAATTTGCTGACTTTAGTAAAACTTTAAAGCAAATAAATGATAGAATGGATATGATAGAAAACAGAAATTCAGCTCTAGAGTTAAAAACAGATTCATTGGAAAGTGACCTTAAGTCTAAAGATAAGATTATTTCTGATATACAAACTAAACTGTTGGATTTGGAGGCCAGGAGTCGAAGAAATAACATTATTATTCGTAGTTTACCTGAATCTTATGACAATAAGAACTTGCTATCTGTGACTAAAAATATCTTCGAAACACTGTTAAATTGTGAAACATCTTCAAAGTCTATAATTGTAGAGAGAGCACATAGAGCACTACGTGTAAAGCAAGATTCTTCCACACCAAGGATTATTTATACTAAGTTATTAAACTTTCAGGATACTTTCCAGATCCTGGAAACAGCTAAAACTAGGAAACAATTCATATGGAAGTCTCACAAACTATCTTTTTCTCAAGATCTCCCTTCTCAAATTAAACTAAATAGACAAAAACTTGCCCCCTATTGTGCTGACTTGATAAAAAGAGGGATACGATTTTGTATGTCCTATCCAAATACTTTGTCTTTTACAGTTAATGACAAAAGGTTTGTGTGTTCAGAACCCAAAGATGCTAAAGACATTTTTCTCAAAACATTTAAAATGCTTCCTGACACTGTATCATAATAGGTTACTGTCAATGGAATATAAACGTGTTATTTGACTGTCAACATTTAAAATATAGGATGTACATGTATGACATGACCTAAACATTTTTCACTTCAGTAACATGTTTTGAATTAATTCTGTTTTAAGTCTGATAAAGTTTTAAATAATATTGTGTTATGACAGGCTTTCCAGACTTATAGATTTATTATAAGTGTTAATAATAGTCAAATAGTTATTTTTCTTTCACTTCCTTGTTTTGTGCTAGCCTGTATACTAGTTTTTCTTAAAAAGCTTTTAAATTACAGCCCCTCTGTTAGTTATAAAATTTTGGAGGGAGAATTCTCGCCTCTCGAGACTCTTTAAGGAAAAATCTTCTGTTCACAGCTTCAGCTGCTGTACTGCATGATCGCGCACTCACTACAGTTTCTCCTAGATGGATGGTGACGTCATCATTTGATGCGAAAGCACGACAGCTTCGCATACACAACTGCGCTTGTCTTCAGCATGTATTCAACATCAGGAATATGTTATTGGAACATCCTATCACTTTTCACTGTTCCTCTTCACAAGTAAAGGCTGTATTTAAGTCCGGATATGTCTTCTCAAGAATTGCATTCAGCGATCCTATGCATGTATCTCTCGCTACAAAGCGAGCAGTTAACTTTATATACTAGGATGGAAAGTATTTTGTTGAACAAATGAGCAGGTTAGTTTTACTTATTATAAATTCCTGATAATGTGTAAAGAACGAGAACATATATTATATTGAAAGCTGCCAAAATGTTTAAACTGTCAAGTATTACATTTTATACATGTTCACTTGAGAAATTTATGCATTTTTTTTTTTTAGTAACTTGATGAGAAGTTTACAGTTGATGGTTACATTATAGAAAACCTTTACGTAAATATAATGCTTGAATGGATATCTTTAAATATTATTAGCTAAACTGAACTGTCTTTTTGAAATGTATATATTCATGATCACTGTGTTTATATATCCTGTTTTGTTGTATGGTTTTTATTTTTTAGAAGGACAGTTTAATTATATAATTTAATAGAGCTATCAATATAAGTATTCTAAAATTCATTTCAATTCATATGAACATACATTAATATTCAGTAAATCTACTGTATATGATGTAGTTTAAGGTACTATCCAATAGCTCTTATACACATTCAGCTTTGAACATTAGAGGGCGCTAAATCCTATGTAATTCATAACAAATCAGTTTGAGTAGATGCTATATCTCTTCTATTTAGTCAGTTAGCATATTTCTATATTGGATTGCTTTTTCTCTCTTTTTTGTATGGTCACTCGGAGGACAGTTTGTGATATATTGAACTATAGTTAAATGCTCATTTCACAATTATCTGGGTTTTATATCACACTTACTGTCTACTTGACTACTGAATATGCTACTAATATTAAAAAGTGTTTACTAACAGTGCATGATTTTATATGCTTACCAATTGTTTATAGCCTGTTGTTATATATATGTATTTCTAAAACACCACCCCATATATGATGCAAATGTCCCTAGTTTTCTCACTGTTGTGTTTACAGATATGATAGTGTTATTAGGTGGATTTAGTTATATTTATTTACATTACCTTACATATGTTCTGTCTTAAAGGTCATACCTGCTATGTTGCATTGTTTTAGCTAGTCAAAATTTATTCTATTTTTTTTTCTCTTTCTTTGATATGCATGAGGAAATGCATTCAATCACTATAATATTTTTACTTAATAATAGGAGCTTTTAGCTTAGTATTTTAAGTAGGGATTGAGTATGTTGGACATCTTGAATTTAGTCAGACTTGTATATAGTTGTAGTAGTATTACTCTGGTTCTAATTAGTGTTAGGCTTCCTTTGAGCAATGTTTATATTAATCTGATGTTATTATCATCTATAATTACAACGTCTATTTTATTCACTTTTGATTTTCCTTTATCACAGGGTGATTGGTGGGTAGGCACTAGGGTTAGGATAAAGGATATTAATATACATTTTATTGCTCTTGAAAAAATTATTTTCTGTTTTTTTCAGCAAATGATAATTATTGACCTGATTGCAGATTTAAATGCTGCTTTTTTGTTTTTTTTTTTCCTTTTTCAAAGTATTATTGGATTTTTACTTTAAGTTCACTTTTATAGCATCAATAACGTCTGTATACCTTGAATATGCCAGTTGACATAATATTGGATTCTTGGAATGTTAGAGGCATTCAAGGCAAAACGAAAAAGTCATTATTATTTCATTTGATTTTTAAGTCTCAAGCAAATATTTGTTTTATTCAAGAGACCCATATTCCACGTCTTGATTGGAATAAAGAGAGAAATAAAAAATGGATCAAAAAGATAGTAGCTTCAGGTGACTCATCTAATTCCAGAGGAGTAGCTATAATCATTAAACAAAAATTCATGGGAAACATTATTGACGAGAAATTTGATGATGAGGGGAGATGGTGTTTATTTACCACTTCTATTGTAGGTCTGGACAAACCTCTTTTAGTATTAAACTTATATGGCCCATGTAATTCGCAACATCTGTTCATTTTAAAAATTTACAATATTCTCACATCTTATAAAGATCACCATATTATAGTGGGTGGTGAC
The DNA here is from genome assembly GCF_019279795.1 of Protopterus annectens. Lineage (NCBI taxonomy): Eukaryota > Metazoa > Chordata > Ceratodontiformes > Protopteridae > Protopterus > Protopterus annectens. The sequence continues at coordinate 847,597,652 of NC_056727.1, read as the reverse complement.
TGGAATGCAGTAATAAATCCAGCAATTGATCGATCTCGATCCTCTGTTACTTATAATTATCAATCTACTATGGCCCTTAATGATTTGATGACGGAATATAATTTAATTGATCCACTTCACACTGTTAAAATCTTAAATAAAAAGGATATCTTTACTTATTACTCTAAATGTTATCGTTCGTGGTCCAGATTGGATTTCTTTCTAATTTCTGATTATATCTCAAAATATATTTTGGATTTTAACATTGTACCTAGATTCTTTTCGGACCATTCTAGAATCTCACTAAAATTAAACATAAACTCAAATATTAAAAATAAAATTAGCTTTGATAAGTGGTCTTTAAATAACAATTTACTACTAAATGTAGATATTTGCAAACAATGTTCAGAAATCATACAGGAAATGGAAATTAACCTGGGATCATCAGACATTCCTTATGACATACAATGGGCTGCATGTAAAGTTAGATTAAGAGGTTTATTTATTAGTAAAGTGTTTTTTTTCAAAAAACAATACTTTAAGAAAGAGGAGTTTTTAAAATCTAAAATTTTTTCCCTGGAAAATCATCTTAGACTGAATCATGACCCTACTATAGAAAAACAAATTCTCGATTGTCAGAAAGATTTAATTTTGCTTCACCAAAATAATCTTTCATTAGCTGAACAAAAATTACTTGCCTCATATTCAGAATGGGCCCAGGTTCCCTCTAAATTATTAGCGAGAATTATTGAAGTTAATTATGAAAGACCAAAAATCACATCTTTATCTTATAAAAATAATCTATATAACACAGATGAAGAGATTATTCAGCTATTCACTTCTATCTATACTGATTTATATTCAGGTTCTTCTAAAATTGTTAATGATAGTCACTTAAAAATCTTTTTAAATTCCCTACATTTCCCTAAACTAAACGATAATCATCAAAAATTACTTTCTGCTCCTATATCGTTACAAGAAATTTCGGATTCAATTGATAATCTTAAATTGGGTAAATCTCCTGGTCCAGATGGTTTTACTCCAGAATTTTTCAAAACTTTTAAATTGGCAATTCTTCCCTTTCTTCTCAAAGTATATAATCATATAAGAGTTAATGGTATCTCAGATATTCATTGGAATACATCTAAAACCATCTTAATTCTAAAAAATAATAAAGAAAAATCTGATCCAGCAAATTATAGACCCATTTCTTTAATTAATGTAGATATTAAGATTTTAACATCCATTTTGGCTGACAGACTGAAACGGATTTTACCCTCAATTATTTCCTTAAATCAATCAGGTTTTATGTCCCACAGACATGCTTGGGATAATACTTTGTTCTTAGAGTCTATCATTCATCTCATCAAAAAAGATCCAAACCCTACATATGCTCTGATCATTGATGCATCAAATGCCTTCGGCAGAGTCTACTGAAACTTCCTCTTTCAAACTATGTCATGTTTCAATTTTCCTTTGTTATTTATTAATTTTTTAAAGCTTTTATATAAAGATATGTTTACTAGACTTTACATTAATGGTCAATTTTCTTCTCCTATAAAGATTACTAGAGGAACAAGACAGGGGTGTCCATTGTCTCCCTTTCTTTTTAACATTTATCTAGAACCTCTGTTGTTGTATATTATTCAAAATATCTTTCATAATGTCCCTAGAATTCTTAATACCAAAATTCATTTTTCAGCTTTTGCAGATGATATAGTTATTTACTTCCAAACTCCATTATCTGATTATAGAAAAATAACAAACTCCATTGATTACTTCTCTTCAGTCTCGAATTATCTTTTAAATTCTTCTAAAACTCATATCTTTCCCTTAAATCACTTAGCACATAAATCATTTTTATTTTCTGATCATCATTTCCAGTTTACTTATAGTATAAAATATTTAGGCATTAATCTAGAACACAACAATAAATCTTCTTTTCAAAATAACATTAATAAAATATGGAACTCAATATTAACTGATATGGACAGATGGAAACATTTAAACCTTTCACTTTTATCAAAGGCAGCCATAATTAAAATGAACATTCTGCCTAAATTCCTTTACCAGTTCACATCATCTGATCAGACAATTCCAAAATCCTTTTTTGAGTCTGTCAATAAAGCTTTGGCAAAATTTTTATGGTTCCCTAAATCTGTTAGAATCTCCTATTCCAGACTGTCAATTTCTAAGGATAGGGGTGGTTTAGGCCTGCCTAATCTATATCTTTATTATTTGATTGTCTCATCTAATAAACTTCTCACCATATCTAATTTCAAGAATATTTCTTATACAAATCATTCTTTTTGGATAAAATTATGGTACAATTACATCATTTCTAAAAATATAAATCCAGAAGCTATTCCTTTTATCTCTTTGGATAGTTTATTGATTAAAAATATGTCATCTATAATTAAACAAAAGATTAGAGCCTTTCAAACCTTACTCAAACTATGTAATCTAGAATTGATAGCTCAACTTATACAACCAATTCATCTAAACCCAAATATAATGATAGACAATAAACCCTTTAACTTAACAAAATATCCTTTAATAAAAAATTTAAAAGTTGGAGATGTTTTGAAATATCTTGACCTATCTTTACCCGATTGGCGTAAAATCTTGAAAGTAAATTGGAACTATTCACCAATTCTTCATCAACTCAGAGTAATAATTAAAAACAAGTTTTTATGTATAGACCCCACAGAAATACAAATGACAAACCTTAACACGATTATCAAAATACTTTCCTCATCAGATAAAATGCTCTCAAACTCTTACAAGTTGATTAATAGCTTAATGAAGGACCAAAACTGTCTTCTATCGGGTGTTTGGTTAACTTATAACTCCCAATTATCAGAGTTTCAGAAACTTTCAGCCATTAGATATACAAAGGAATTTATCCCTTTTAAAAAATTATCATACACACAATTAATGATTAATAATGATGCCTACTATACCCCATTCAAATTAAATAAATTTAACCCAAGTAAATCCCCTTCATGCTCATGTTGTTCTCACCCCCAAGCAGACCTTCTACATATCTTATGGTATTGTTATTTCTCTCACAGATTATGGACCTCTTTGAAAGTCAGACTGCAGAAAATGGGATACCAAAAATCTATATTGACCTAGGAATTTGCTATTCTTCATATTCCATTAATTCATCTTCCAAAATTAGATATTCACGTTATCATTTTTATTTGCTCATTACTAAAACTTTACATAATACAAAATTGGCTGGATCGAACCAAACTAAATTGGGTTACTTTCCAGAAATTGGCTTTTTCATATATTGATGCTCAAAGGCACTTAGTTAGAAGTCCAAAACAAAAGCATTAAAAAAGTTAGTGTTAGAGAAAGTCTTAAATATAATAAAAAGTTAATGTTATAAAATTTTTTTTTTTTTTTTCCTTTCCAGGTTGCCTAACTTGTATATAGTGTATATATTGTGTTTTGTTTTACTATTTAAAAATATGTTTAATCTTCTGAAGGATTGTCTCTCATTTACAAATTGAAATATGTTCACTTTACTTACTTTTCATGTATAAAAATCCTAACTGTCTTGTTATTTATATATTTAATAAAAAATTTTTTGAGAAAAAAAAAAAAAAAAAAAAAAAAGAAATCTGTAGAAAAAAAGTGGGAGAGACAGACAATTGTAGGTTCTATAAAGCAGACCTGGAAACAGGCTCACATCTCTTTGCTAGGAGTGATGCACTCATGGCTGTGGGTCTGGATACTGAAAGGCACAATAAACACAATAAAGTAGCGATAGTTTTGCACTGGGGATTTTGCAAACATTGCAATACAGAAGTAGCTGAGAAGCATTGGAAACATGAGCAAAGCATTATCAACAATGATGAAGTTGGGATTACATGAGATCACCCAGTACCAAGACATCAAAAAATAAAAGCAAGAAAACCAAATATAGTAGTCCAAGAAAAAAAAAGACAAAAGCAGCATTAAAAACTGATATTGCTACACCCAGTGATTACTGGATAGTGTCTCATATACAAATTAGAAAAATTATAAACTTTGAAGTCCTTTGAGCTATTTAGTTCAATATTCAATGCTGGATAGTGTCTCATATACCAAGAGGCAAAATGTAAAAAAATACTAGGGTTTGCAAACATAAATGACAGCAATGTTGAAGAAAGGCAGTCAGACAGTTCCAATTGTAGTAGGAGTAATGGGATTAATAAAACAAGATTTTAAAGTTGCACTTAAATATGCTGCCAGTATGTTTTCCTATATGAGCTGCAGATGGAGGCAATTGTGAGTGCATTGCAAGTGCTGAGAAGAGCACTCTTGACTAACATCAAAGACTGGATCTACTGTCTATGCACAAATTTACGTTTCAGCAAAATGTAAATCCGCGAATGCATTTACACGAAAGTGCGTTTTAATGAAAATGCACTTTCATGTAAATCCATCCAAAAAAAAGAAACAAAAAATACTGAAAACACTTTTATGCAGGGGGCAAGCCCCTCTGCACCCCCCCATGTGGGGGGCTGTGCCTCCACACCACCCCTACTTAAATATTCTCACTCCAAGATCGAACTACAGTGGAGAAAAGGGAATGTTCCCTCATCCCCACTGTACTACGATCTCAGTAAAAGTCCCATTAGTTGTACATCAACACTAAATGTTGGTGTACAACTAATATAACATGCAAATAGCATGTTTTCAGTCAGCATCCCCCTTACTACTCTATTTTGTAACCTTTATTATGCGAAAGTGCGTTTTCAATACAATGCACTTTCGCATAATTATATTAGCGGATTTACATTTCAGTAAAAAGTAAATTCACTAATATACTGTAGATCCCCAAAACTACCCTCACACTGGCCAAGAGGCAACAGATAGCACACGGGCTCACCACCTAACTGCAAATTCAATACAGTTTATGTAGTCCGCTAAAACTATGTGCACATTGCAGCACCATGTAGAGTCATGCAAAAATGGTAAACATTGTGGCATAATAATTACAACATAAGCAGCTGCACTGTATGCTAATCAAAGAATCCAAGATGGAAGAGCTATTCAACAAGCTATAAAGCAACCATGTAGACTCAGTGATGGCTTTTCCTGCGAATTCTAAAACCTATTGGAATACAGCCACAGTAACTAGTTTATACAGAAAGAATGCTAAGGGCTGCTGTTGCTCTTATTCACGTGTATGTGCAACAGGCCCAAGTCTATGCTGCGACTGCTGTTAATATACCATGGTCAAGAAGGAAAGGGTTTTTAGACCCTGTTTAACTTTTTGTAATCTGCAGGAGGTAAAATTATAGAGTGCTACAGGGTGGATAGAGACACACTACAGGAACTCTGCAACCTCTGTCATCCTCAGCTGTCAGCAAGGACAAACAGATGGGAACCAATACCAATGGAGACTAAGGTATGTGTAGCACTTAGAATTGTAGCTAAAGGAACCTTCCAGAGACCAACAGGGGACATGCTGGGATTGTCACAGATATCAACATCCAGGACCCTCCATCAGTTTCTGAATGCTATGCTACAAAATACCAGTGACTACATATATGTTCCCCGTATACCTGATGATAGACCCAGAACTATGCAAGAGTTCTACCCTCTGCACAGTACCCTGAAGTCCTGGGTACACTAGACTGTATACATGTAGAAATCAAAGCACCACTGGGAAACAGGGAAGGGTGTACATAAATAGAAAGGACTACTACTCTATTAACTGTCAGGTTGTGTGTTACACTAAGATAATCATCCTGAATATGTGTGCAGGCAACCCAGGCAGTTACCATGACTTACATATCTAGCAGAACTGTCAACTGTATGAAACTTTACTGTGGGGATATCCCACAGGTTAATTTGCTGGGGGATGCAGATCATGCAATGGAACTGTGGCTGATGATGCCCATCTGAAATGCACACATGCCAACTGATGAATACTATAATGAGGCATACACTCAAATAAGAAATATCATAGAGCATGCATTTGACCTGCTGAGGTCCTGGCCCTGGTGCCTAGATACATCTGGGGAGGCCTACAGTACAATCCCCATACATGTACTGAATTAGTCACCATCCATGCCATGTTTCACAACATTATCTTGAGAAAACAGCTTCAGCAGGAACAGCATGTGGAAAGGCCACACATCCCACCACCACTAACAAAGCCAACACAGCCATATGCAAATGAAGAGTTACAGAAGGAGCCAACAGCCCTGGTGGGTGTAGGCAGATGTAGGTGTGCACAATATGCCCTCACACTGGCCAAGAGGCAACAGATAATGCACATGCTCACCACCTAAGGGGCTAACACTTTCATCCTAAGCACATACATACAGTAAAATTGATACCAGCAATGCTCACACCCTTTACTTACCTATGTAATGGCTGTGTATTGCTAACATCAGACAGAGTCAACCTCAACTTAAAACTCTAGCAGTTGCCAGATTTACAAGGTAAGTGCAGAACCTGGAATAGAAAAATAAATGTTTAACAATACAAAGGAATACATACCCTTGCTTACTGTTACTTGGTAATGTACAAAAGTAAAAGGTGGGGGATTTTTACAGCAGTTACTTCAAGATGTGACAGCAGTGACTTGTGAATACATATGTCCTCTATCAACTAATATGTCTTGTATCAAAGATTCACATATTCATACATCTAAAATGTAAAGATTTTGACTGATTGTCCACAGTTTTGCCTCATACTTTTGTACTGATAAATCATTAGAATGAAATTAGAAAATAATGACACACATTTCAGTTTCAGACTTCATATCCCTCAGAAAAAAAATGTAAAAAAGTAATGTAAAACCTGTTATTCTGTCAACTGTCTTAAGTTTGCAAGGCCACAATTTTAAAAACTCTCCCCATTGTCGGGCCTTTGTCACACTTGTATTTATGGCTTGGTCTAGCTCTGTTGGTCTAAGAGGTTGAGATGGATGTACAATTTACAAAACCTTTAAGGAAGCAGTGCAATTTGCAAACCAGCATCATAGACACAGATATACTAACCACTAAGTCAGCTATGCACCCTGGGCATCAGAAAAAAAGACTTTTGTATCCCTGAATCCAAAAGATAGAAAACAAGGATATGGCACAGTTGCAATAAAACAGTTCCAAACTCAAAAAATAAAAAAGCGAATGCAGTATCAGATCGCACAACTGTTTTTATTAGTAAAACAAATAGGCGTTTTTGTCCTGAGCTTAATGTATTAGGAACTTCATCAGCTTTACAGTGTTTCCTGTCACAGTAGTTTAAATCACTTCAATGCCATGACATCATATCATACAGCTCTTAAAGTGCAACAGTGTATCTAATGTAAATCTTATGTACTAGCTTGTTTCAACCTTATAAGTATACATTCAACAATAATTTTCATAAATCATAAAATTAAAAATTGAAAAATACAAAATTAACATACAGTTAAATACATATATATAACCCGAAGTTCAAGTTATTTACAACATTAAAACTAGCCAAAGTACCTATGCTTATAAAACCTTCAAATCAAGCTCTTCTAACATACTCCTATATAAGCATTTCCATAATACACTTTTGAAATCATATTTCTCCTCTTAAACAAGTTAAAATATTAAAAGTTCTGACAACATAAAAGTTCCTTTTTTAGTAAATGGCATCATCTTCTTAATACCTTTAGTTTAAGAAGGCTTCTAATGGACACACTGCGATTTAGTCCTGGCCAATTTAGGGCATTTAAACGTAACTGCCATGTAAGGTCTAGTTTTTCCAACAAGTATGGCCAAGCGCTCCCTCTGTCAGATATTTTTGAGGATTCAAGGACTATCAATTTGAACCCGTGTCCAGGATTTCCAAAATTATGTTTTGCTAGAGTGTTAAATTCACACCCATCCCTTATATTTCTTAGATGTTCACCTATCCTGTTCTTCAATTTCCATTCCATTTTGCCCATGTAAAAACACGGGCAGTTTTCACATATATCCCAATAAACCACCCTTTCACTAGTACTACAGTTAGATCCCTCCTTGATGTTTATTCGGACCCCATTTATTTCTAACCTACTAGTCTGCAGAATGTAAGGGCAAAACTTACATGAACCACATTTAAACATTCACCTTTCTCTCTTGTTATTTTCATTTTGTTCTAGAAGATTTTTTATTGTAGCTCTCTTCCTGTATACACAGAGAGGTTTCTCAGCTAACAATTCCCTCATATGTTTTCCATTACTTAACCAGTTCCAGTTTTTCATTAAAATATTTTTAATTACAGCTGCATCCCTAGAAAAAGTTGTTAAAAAACTGGACTGGTAAGGTGTCATTATTTGTTCAGTGTTAGCAGTAACAGTTTGTCACCCTGCACTTGGATGTGCGATATGTTCTATGTTATTTTGTCTTCCTATTTCCACCAATTCTTCTATATTTACATTTCCTTGTCCTGGTCTAGTTTTTACATTCAAAATGGGAATAAAATGCCCATTTTTCCTTTTTGTCATAACCTTGTCTATTATTTTATCTTTTAGTTCCATAGGGTAACCTCTTTTATTGAACATTCATTTTAACAGGTCACATTCCTTAATAATATTTGCCCACAATGTTATCATCCATGCTGCTCACACAAACTGCCCTTTTAGGACAGCTCTTTTTTGTGACATGGGATGACAACTGTTAAAATGAAAAAAAACTGTTAGAATAGGTCTTCTTATGGAAAATTTCAGCTAGATATCTTTCATTCACACAGTCATTTTTTAATAAAATGTCCAGATAGGGGATTTTATCTTCATCAATACTACAAGTGAATTTTAAAAAAATCTGTTGCACCATTAATATATTCCACAAAAGAAGCTGTTAACTCCTTTGGCCCTTTCTATAAAATAAAGATGTCATCCAGGTAACATATATATATATATATATTACAATAAATGAAGAATGGGAATGTTTCTAAAAATCTTTTCTCCCATTTGACCATTATTATATTTGCATATAGGCCTCCACAACAGGAGCCCATAGCTGCCATTTCTTTTTGCAGATAATATTCCACCTCAGATATAATAAAGTTATTTCTCAATACTAATTCCAGTATTTGTTCATACATATTAATTTTGTTCTGGCGGATCTCTTTTGACAGTAAATAATCGCAAAACCACTCTATTCCAAGATTGTGGGGTATAACGCTATATAGATTCACTACATCTATTGTTATGAATACAAATTGATTACTGTATTCTAGTGCATCAATCTTACTTAGGAAATCCCATGAGTCTATACAGATGAAAGGTTCTCCATTAATTTATTTATTAAGTTCCTTGTCCAAGAATTTTGCTAAGAGGTAAGTAATTGAACCCCTTGCATCCACAATGGGCCTCAGTGGAGGTTGATACAAGCTTTTGTGTATCTTAGGCACCCTGAAAATGACTGGTATTGTTGGAAATTCCACTGATAAATAGTTAAGTTCGTCTATTGTCATCAACCCGTCAATAAACATATCTTGTAAGAAACCTCTAATTCTTCTTTAAGAACCATTCAGTTCATTCAGGGAACTTTTAACATAGGTTTCAGTATATAGAATGTCTTGCATTTTATGATTATAGTCAATCGTATTCATTATAACAACCCCTCCCCCTTTGTCCAGCTTCATGATTCTTATGCCTTTATTATACATCAAAAACTCAAGTTTGAATCTTTCATCACAATTCAAATTGTCATCAAGATTTTTTCCTCCTATTTACATAACTTAATTCACACAAATCTAGTTCACAAACCTTTTCAACCATAGCCAGCAATGGATGGATAGAAAGGATGTATGTTCTAGAAATTCCAAGTGGGTCTCGAATCTGTTCAACATTTTCAAACATAATATTCAAGTTTAGTTTTTTCACATATTGTTTAAGGTCTATTAAAGTATGCACAAAGTTGGCAGGTTTGTTTGGTACAAATGTAAAACCTCTAGACAGTAAATCACGTATAGTTACATTTATATTCAAATCAGAAAAATGATAAACTTTGAAGTCCTTTGAGCTATTTAGTTCAATATTCAATGCTGGAAGTTGAAACCCACTTCCAACAGTAATGGTTTCAGGTTTAATAATATCTCTTCCAAAGTTCATGTTCTCCATTGTCTCCCCCTCCATACATTCCTGTTGACCCCCCATTTATATGGTCTCTGTCCCACTGGTAAGAATTGGCTTATGGTCTCCCCTGCTGATTGCCAGTACCTCGCTGGTTCATTATGCGCTCTGACCATCTCAGAGGAGGATATTCCTCCTCATCTGAAAAATCATCCTCTGATACTCCATCGGCATTATTGTCTGTCTCCTGTTGGTTGTTAAAGTTGGTATTAATGCTATTACTTGATCTATTATATTGCCATTCTTGAGAAGTTGGGGGTGGGGGTTATGCCGTGTTATTTCTATAATCCTTTTCATCTCTAGCCAGCTTTTTTATTTTTCTGTTTTTAATAACCTCCATTTGCTCATCTATAGTATGAAAAATTTGACAATAGTCAAACCTATTGCTGTTAAATGCAAGGTCTTGTACTATATGTCTATTAAGAGTCATGACTTCTTTGTTTAGATTTTCTATTAAGTCTCTATTGTACCTTATAACCATATGCATATATTCAAATCTGAGCTTGTCAAAGAGTTATAGTAGTTTTTTATGGAAACCCGAGCCTGTGACCAGCCCTGTAGGATATCTTCACATTCGTAGTCCTTTAGGGACTACCTTCTGTTTCAGGCATTCCTCAAAATAAAGATTGTCCATTTGTAGTTTTTTAATTTTAAGTAAATAGAGATCTAAATCATTAAGGTGGTCATTCAAAGTAGTGTTATTTGTTTCTACATTCTGTCTAAAATAAGACTAATTTTTGAGCCAGTCAATAAGTAAAGGTACATTTAAGGTAGCCATATTCAAGCTATTATGTCCAAAATTATTATGGTTACCTCACTTTGTCTTGTTGATTGTCCTGTCATCAGTCTTACAGCAGGAGAAGAAAGAACAGCACCCAAATACATGCCTTGTTCATAATTTCATTCCTACTAGCTCCAAGTTCCGAATTTTGTGTAGAAGTGCCTGGCGTAGGATGCAAAGTCAATTGTAGTAGAGCCGACTGCTCCAAATGCTCCATGAATTCCATTAGTTGTTGTATTAATATTGTCAATTCCCCTACAGATGAATCAGGGTGTCCATTCATGCTCGACTGTGTGGAATTCAGTTGAATACTGATGTGCTGCTCTGTTTCCATTTGCAAAAGTAAAGAAATCCCCCAAGAAACGATAAAATGGTTCCAAACTCAAAAAAATAAAAAAGCGAATGCAGTACCAGATCGCACAACTGTTTTTATTAGTAAAACAAATAAGTGCTTTTGTCCCGAGCTTAATGTAGTCGGAACTATATCAGATTTACAGTGTTTCCTGTTACAGTAATTTAAATCACTTCAAATCCATGACATCACATCCTACTGCTCTTAAAGTGCAACAGTGTATCTAATGTAAATCTTATGTACTAGCTTGTTTCAACCTTATAAGTATACATTCAACAATAAATTTCATAAATCATAAAGTGCTTATTTGTTTTACTAATAAAAACAGTTGTGTGATTTGGTACTGCATTTGTTTTTTTTGATATGGCACAGTTATCATCATTTCCACAGGGTGTTTTGTGCGTGTGTGTGTGGGGGGGGGGGGGGGCTAGCTGACACAAAAGGTAGTGAGTGCTTGTGAGTAAGAAAGAGAAGCAGGCAGACATTTGGATAAAGTATCAAATGGCCACTGACAGAGAATAAGCTGTAAACCTCATGACTGACCCATGTACCCGTTATGTGTGTGTGTCTGTATGGGCACTCCAAGTGAAACTGGTATGTGAGTGTCTACAAGAACACAGCCAAGCTCTGTGCTAGCTCTACATCCTGGTATGTTGGACAGGTGTGAGCAGTGCATTGTAGAGGTGACAATTCATTATCATGATTCCCATCCCCAAGGACTGGCTCTTGCAGGATTTGCACTAGCACATCCATTCCCAAGGTCATATACACTGCTGCTACCTGACTATGACTGATGTCTTCTGGATGAAATCTCCTCACTAGTATGTCCAGGACAATGACCCTATGGTCTATCATGTCTGAGTGTAGACACCTCAACCACTGATGGAGCAGTGGAGTAGTGCCACTAAGGGAGCAGGATCAGGCACAGCCACACTGGCTAACATCAGATGATGTAGCTGACCTACATCCATGTGGCTGACATCTGCCCACACAGCAGACATTCCATCACAGACACCGCCCATTGCAATGAGTCATTCATCTGATTCTTTGAATCTGCAACAAGATGGAGGCAGTTACATGTCAGCCTGTGCCGCATCTACAACTCTACGTATTTCATCGGAGACCCTATTGGAACATGTCTGTGCCTCCATGATGGCCCTAAACATACATTGAGTGGTACTGAAAGGCACACTAGGATCAGGTGGTGGATGGACTGCAGGCCTCCTCCGAGCACCCCTAACAACCCTACTGCATGGCACCTCACCCACACTTTGGGTGCAGCCAGAGTCAATAAGCACTGAAGCCACAGCAACCACACTACCATGATCTAGTGTTTCACCCTCCACCTGTCCAATATATGAGGGCTTACTGGAATGGGTTTATGTAAGCCTACTGTCTGTGTCCAATGGAATTACAGAGGGTGGCAGAATGCCAACTTCCATATCAGATTCAACCTCTGCACCCCCAAATGTGTCTGTGCTTGTCTACCATCATCATCAGAGCCTGCTGATACTCTGACATCAGGTGGTAAGAGTCTTACACTTCCACTGTCAGTATCACCTCTGATAATAAGCAAAAACACAAGAAAGAAATTAATAGCTACACTACCACAGCTTAAGATATACTAACAAAACTAACACTGATGCCACTATCATAGATGGTACAGCAGTATACACACAGTCCTGACACCTACATACAGATAAATGCATATTTCTGTCAAATGCTCATCAGTATTGAAATAAAAATGTTTGGATTACTATGTGCAGATGACCCATACTTGCTAAGGAGGATGGTTCATAGGTTCATAGGTGTTTACTAGGTTAACGACCACATGGGCCTTTTTAAGCCTAGCCATACATTCCACATCTCTGACAAGTTCTGATACCCTTGATAAGTGTAATCAGGGTTTTGGGAGATGAAACATTTACAAGCAGAGGCCTGGCAGATGAAACGTTTACATGTTGCCTGTGTCCATTAAAGACATAGGTTCCAAATCAGGGATGAATTTCCTGTTCCCCATCAAATTGTCCAAGTTGCACTTGAATTGGGTTAGGGTGGAGCTCTGATTTACATGGATGGGGAGCCTATTCCATAGACGGGGTAGTCTCTGGGATACATACCTGCCTCTCCAACAGGTCCTATTGATATCACAATCAAGGTTTAAGTCTTTAGAATGGGTAATTCTGGTGCTGCTTGTCTTGTGAATATGCAGGAGATCCATCAGAGTGGGGTCTGACAATGCCCGGCATACCATGTATAGATTTCCCCTCAAAAGGCTGTAGGAAACAGAATACAGGGATGGAGCTTTGAGGCAGTCTGCATAGGAAATTTTGCTCAAGCCCTTTATTCTTTTAGTGAAGAACCTCTGTGGATGTTCCAGTTGTTGGCTTTGCCTGGTTAGGAACATACCAGAGGGGGCATTGTACTCCATGATAGCTCTGATGAATATCGAATACAGTGGAACAATAACTCTCTTCCACTTAGATGCCATACCTTTGGTTATAAGTTGTGCAACAGAGAATGATTTCTTCACTACTATAGACACATGATGGTCAAAGGCTAGATTGCTATGTGTGTCTCTACGTCTGTGACTACTGGGTCAACTCTAAGGGGTGTGTTGTCAATATGATAGTTACCAGGGATGGATGACTTCCCAAAGGATACTATTATGCATTTTTTGGCATTTAATTTTAGTCCATGGCTCTGACACCAGTTGTTTGTGTCAGCCCCTCCTGGAAAACATTTGTGCCAGTGTGGGATTCAGTGACAGCCCCTAATGTGCAACCATCTGCAAATTAGTCTGCCACATTGGCCTTGACTTCAGAAATTAAATGCCAAAAAGAAGTGGTCCAAGAACAGATCCCTGAGGGACTCTACTTGTGACTGGCCTCTTTGTAAAGATGGACTCCCAAATTCTAACTTCCTGGGTCCTGTCTGTGAGCCAGTTGGCTAACCACTGGGTGACATATGAGTTTATACATAATCTCTTGAGTTTGTCAACAATGCTTGAGTGGGGTATTGTGTCAAATGGCTTGGCCAGGTCAAGGTAAGCCGTGTCAACCATTTTCCCTCATCCGTTGCTTTTGTTACCTTCTCAAAGAAGTCCACCAGATTGAGCAGGCATGATCTGCGCTTTACAAAACCAAACTGGGCTGGGTCTAGTGTCTGGAGGTTTACTATATCTCTGTTGATCATTTCCATGATAATTCTTTCCATGGCTTTACATATAAGAATAGTGAGACTTATGGGACTGTAGTTTCCAGGATTTGTAGATGGCCCACCTTTGTGCAGAGGAATGACTACTGCTGTTCTCCATTCGTGAGGCACAAAGCCTGTTCAGAGGCTACAGTTAAATGGTAAGTCCTGGAAGAAGTTAAGAAAAATGTAAGGACACCATCATCACAATAACAAAGGGGGAAACATTTTTGGCCTTTATAGTCCATTAGCACTACATTTAACTGAAATTAAGATGACATACCCACCCCAAACCCATGTGTAATGAACCAGAATGTGTTGTTAACTGTATCGATATATACATAGACCCCCCCAAAAAATAGTAATCCAATTTAAATATTGCTTTCAATATTTTACTATACAAGAAATGTTTAAAAATTGACATATGTAAGCCTACCTAGAAACTCCTCTTAGGACATTCTTGTCCTCCCTGAAACAGCATCACCAACATCAATCACATGCCACTGTGCACTTTCCACTGAGCTCTCTGGATCCCTGACAGTGGACTGGAACTCTTCATTTGCTGTCAGTAGTGGCTCTTTAGCAGGCCCTCCTGATAGCCAGATGTCCACAGGCCACATTAGCTGCTCTCCTCCAGGCTGATGAAATCATGACTGTGGCCCAATGACGTACCTGGTCATATGTTCTGCTGTATCCCCCAACAGCACTGACATCATTTACTATCTGTTTCCCAGCTTGCATTCTTCCAGACATATCCCCATGTCCTCTCTCAAGCAGAACGGCACCATGTTGCCAAAAGGCTTGGACAATCATGTCGGCCTCTGAGTCACTGAAGGGATGTTTGTGGGATTGGGATGCTTAGGTGACATAGTCCTAGGTAACATAAAACACAAAAGGATACTACACGTAACTATCACATAAATAAGTCTTGCTTAAACACATATTATTAGTTTTTTCAATATTACCCACTTGAGAAACAAAAAACTATAGTTATTCAAATATAAAAAAAAGAGTTATGTGGTTGTAACATATCACAATCACACAGAAGCCAAGGTTTGATCCAAAACAAAGACTGACAGTAGCAAAGAAAACCTCAGTAAAGATATTTTTTGATTGTAGCAACACAGAAATGGAACTTGCCCTCCCTCCAAAAATACAGGCAAATGACATTTTGTACCAAACAAAGAATGAAACAATGAAACATCAGTCAATTGTTATAAATGCTTTCAAACATACTGTCCCAAAAATATGTGTACACATTTACCATAAAACAGTATTTTTTTATGCAATTGCTAGTCACGCCTACCTGTACCCATCACTCCCCTAGAGGTGTCTATAGGCCATCTTAGAAGGTTAACACCCCTGTGTCATTGACAATATAGGGTATTTATTGTTCACTGAAATAACACAGAAGAGTGTAAAGAGAAATAGTTGTAACACTAACACTTGTGATGAAAGTTAACAAGGCTAAGTATCTGAGAAAGTAAAATTCCCTGACAAAAATGCCTGTGCCATTAGTAAACATCTAAGAAGTGCATACAGATAAAAGTTGCATTTGCTAATGCATACACACACACGCACACACACACACACACACACACACACACACACACACACACACACACACACATATATATATATATATATATATATATATATATATATATATATATATATATATATATAAAACATATTTTCCTAGTTACATGTGAGCAACTCCAGTATATAATTGAAAAATTCAGTCATACCTTATCAAGATCAGTAGTCTTCTCTGCATATAAATCCAAAATAATAGCAGTTTTCTTTTATGTTTATGCATAGACAACTCTCCTCACCTTTAGGTTCCCTAGCTTTACAGTTACCTTTTTATAGTGTAGATCCAGGCCTGTGAGCACTGTGATGATGCAAATGAAGTGAGAACTCATTAGAATTGCTGAATCATAAATTATTGGATCCATGTAGTAGGTGTAAATGTAGTGCAGGTACACCCTCATTGTTTGTTGCTAATGCATTGCAGCTGTGAATGATTACTGGTAAGTAGAAAGAAGCACAACCACAATTCAGACTCCCTTACCTACAGTGGGTGTGTGTAAACATAGTGCAGGTACACCCTCATTGTTTGTTGCTAATGCATTGCAGCTGTGAATGATTACTGGTAAGTAGAAAGAAAGCACAACTGCAATTCAGACTCCCTTACCTCCAGTGGGTGTGTCATCCAGGTTACACTTACAAAGTGTAGAAATAATTGTATCAAGGTTTTAAATGTAAGTAAGTGCACAGATTTCTCAGGTTCTGTGCAGTAATATCAAACTCCCCTGCCTTTGTTGAAAACTGTATATTATTGCCATTAAATATTCTCATACATTCTAAGGACAATGATACATATTGCCTTACAGACTGCACGTTAAAGATTACAGCTCAGATAAGAAAAGAATGAACACCATACAAAGATAAGACAGGGCTGCATTGCTGCAAACAATAGTCATAAATGGTTGTGTGATCACTCATTGCACTACATCTGAAATGAACACATGTATGATCAACTCAGATGTGTACAATTGCCATACGTCTGGTTAATGTTGTGGATGATTTGGAACTTGCTTGTATGCACAATAATTTTCATTCCTGCTGCAAAGCTGCTTCTGTGGCAAAGATGGATAAGATACCATTACTGTGTTTTCTAGGCTCATTGGTGTGAGAGTTCAAATCCACTCTTGTTTAAAACATTTCATGTGTACTAACATTTAGTTTGTAATGTTAAGCACAAAGTCAAAACACTGAGGAGAAGACCAGGACTGTTCAGCTGTATCAGTATAAGATAAAGTACATCAACATCTGATGAAATGCATGAATAAATGAGTTTCAATAAAGCAGGACGCCAAAAAAAAAGTCCACATAAAGACTAAAATCCAAATGTTTATTGCAGATGGTGGCAAGTGCTTTCACCCATGTGGGTTTCTTCAAGCCTAAAAGCACTCATAAAACAGAGCTAATTTATACACACATTAATCACAACAGTTATTGCATCATATCCTGCTACATTGTTATTCTTAAAGTATCAACACATCTCGGTGTTGAAAAACACACCCTCTTACCTGACATCTATATCGACATGTGCACCATAAAAAAATCATGTTTATAAAATCTATTTATAAAACTAGTACTGATAAAACTAATAAGGCAAATAAAAAACTCTACTAAAAACATTCCCTTCTAACATTGTTAAAAAATCACTTGGCATGTATAATGGACAATCAAAACCTTATTACAAAAAAAAATGTATATATATATATATATATATATATATATATATATATATATAAATATATATATATACACATATATATATATATATAGAAGCATGTATAAAATCAGCAATATGTTGAGTCAAAAAGTGCAATCCACAAAAAGCATCAGAAAAACATTTAAAACTTTACTACTAGCTTCCTGCTTTTCAGGGCTGGTTTAACAGAGATTTTATCATTCAAACCAGGCTCCTGCTTCACCCGTAACCTAATGATCCACTTAACTTCTGTTCCCTCAGTGTAATTCCTTGTACCCCCCCCCCCAATACTAGTGGTGTTAACTTGCAGCACTTCGAGACTAAAAGAATGTTGTGAGTCAGTTCCCTGAACATGCTTCGAAAGTGCATTCTTAGTAGATTTAATGTGGATATGATATAGATGTTCCCTAATCCTGTCTCTGAGCCTTCTATTTGCTTTCCCTACATAAAATGCAGGGCAAGCTGTACACCGGGCAAGGTATACTACATGCTCAGTTGTATAGGTAGCTGTAGAGTTGAACCTGAAAGTTCTCCCTGTAACTGGGTTCTGTTGCTATGATGACAAATGACCTGGAAGAATATGTTTTGTCTCTAATACATAGATTTGAATCCCACATTGTACAAATTAATTCTATCAGTGTGTAAAGCCACACCAAAAATGTGCCAGGTTATATAATTTATACCCACAATACATGTCTGCAAAGTTAAATCAAGTAACAGATACAGCAGCATCCGAATCAGAAAGTAATGCCAAGTGTCATTTTACCCTTCTTAGTTCATAAACTGCTTTCTTCTATGTATGGCACTGCTGGTCTCTACTTAACATTGTGCATACTCAGTTGGCATGGTTGTTTGGGTTTGTGCACTAGTAGTAAATGCGATAACAATAATTGGTGGGAAATTATGCTCAACTATTGCTGTCTTCCTTGGTTAGATACATCTTGTAGTAGAAGGGAAGGTGTCCAAGTTAGGGTACAGATGTGGGATGTTAAGCAGTCCAGAAGCTTCATCTGACTCCTTGTAAAGCACCACAGCTGAAGGCTCTTGCAGGTGGATTATACTGGCTGCCAGTACAAAACTGAGGCATGGAATGGTCTGGCCAAGGCTGTCTCCAATGCAACTGGCATTCCACTCACTGGAGAACAGTGTAGCCATTGCTATAATGATCTCAAAAGACACAAGCAAGATACACTCAACCTGTAATTGGATGATCTTATGACTGCTGACAACCCACAGTTGTGTAAGTATACAGATACAGAGAATTTCAACTAGATAGGCAGCTGCATATATGCAAGACTGGTATGCTTAATGATTTTCTCTTGTTCTCTTCTTTTTATTCCACAGCCAATCAAGAGACCATGGCAAATAGAGAGGCCCATACTGAGCATCTGGAGAGACGGAGGGAAGCAAGGTGTATGTGAGCAGCACAAGATAACTATTATTTTAGCTAAAATATTGCTCTGCTATACTGAAGTAGCAAATTAAGCATGATTATCTTAACTGCAAAAGTAAGCATGCATGTTTCATTTTTGTAGCATGAGCTAACTGTAGGAAACAAGTCTAATACTGTAGAGAGATGTTGTGGGTTCAAATACCACAAGTTAAAAATATATGGTAAAATCTTTTTAAAATATTACATAATTTAATTTAAACAGAAATTCTACAAATGCCCTGCTGTTAACTTAATTTGACCAAGCAGATGTGCAATATATGCACATTACAAGGATTACTTTGAAGAATCATTATTTAGAATTGTACTTGTTAAGAATTATATTCAAATGTAAAAGTTTAGATAAATATGATGGCAGTAATTATCACTTTTGTTTCTCTTACCCCAACCCTTATCTCTCTTTTTGTATTCTGCTATGTGTCATCAAAACTTTTCTATGTCATCCATCTCTGACAAATCATAAAATGCTTTACAGCACAAGGAGGTAGGCCAACCCCATGGGTCAGTCTGCCCACACTCCACTAACTCCTGCACCAATGTCCAGCACATCTTGGACCCAACCTGGCAGTACTACCTCTGCTACCCCTGCACTACCTGAGCCCTCCACATCAGGTAGCACCTGGTGCTGTGGTACTCTCCAGGAGTACTGATGGAGGTGGTGAATTTATCACCAACAGAAGTTGCTGAACTTGTTGCCCAGCACTACTGGTGTATGCCTATGCTGGATGGAGAAGATGCTCTCTTTTATGGTCCATAGGAAAAGATACCAAGCAGTCCAGCAGCCAGCAGAGTAAGGGGACAATGATGACAGTCCTGTGGGTGAGGGCTAGATTCTTACTGTTGCCATGTTTGACAAGCATGGCCATCCATTGTCCCCTTTCTAATTGCAGTCATGGTGACCCCCAACCTGTTGTATCCCTCAGCATCCCTGTGTCTTGTCTTGTTTGTCCTGTTTGCTTGCATCTGTTTCCTCACCTACCCTACTTACCTGACCCAGAAATACTTGCTTCCTTACCCAACATTTCTCTCTTATTGAAGTAAAAGAACAAAAATGGGCACATGTCCCACAAAAAAAAAAAATTGTTCCGTGTATAGGCCTCCACTTTGCACACATTTCTTCTTGACACACTTGATTAAGTCCACTCAGCTATAATATGATTGCATGTTGTCACCCCTCTTTGCTGAGGTGACAGTCCAAATCCAGCTAACATTCTGTACATATTTTCATTTTACAGTGTTGAAGAAGTGGATAGCTATGATTCTTTCTTCCCTCCCTCCTGGCACATTCCTCTATTGCTTTGCCTTGTTCTTCCCCGTGCTTGCTCCTCATTTTACCACTTTCCTATCTACCCAATTTTACCACCTTTAATCTGGTCAAAATCAGAATCACAAACCATACACATAAGTGAAAAAAAACTCAGTGAGGCCCTTCACATCTTGTCCTCTCTGTTTGCATGGGGTTTGGCATTGTGCAGTAATGCTAGCCAATGGTGAACGGCTCTTCAATTGTTTGTTTACTTCCGCACAATGCTGCCTAAACACACCATGAATGCAGTATAAATAATTATATCATTGCATTATAATTACATATTTAAAACTATTAAATGCACCTGGATTTAAACCCTGTATCATCTTGGCTCAAACAGAAATCTGCAATGCATTTACACCTGCTGCCATAGATTCAACTAAGCAGCTGGTATGTTGCTAACACTCAGAACTATCCACACTGCTGACTTCACTCTTATTTGACTGCCCAGCCGCTTCACTTAAAGTGATTGCACAGAGGTAAGCAAACCAATAGAATTGTCATAATTTTATCAATGAAGCAGAGACTTGCATTTGCTCATAACTTAAGTATGTGCAAATGAGGAAAGCATGATAAATGCGTATTCCACATACGCAAACACTGCTATCAGTCATGCAAACCAGCTGCTCGGTGGTGCACTACAGAAAGTGCTCATTAGCAAAGTACTTGTAAAAATAAAAACAAAAGGAAGGCACTTTTTTAAGGAAAGAACACATTATACTGTATCAATGTGTTACCTGCACCCATCACTTGAAACTTGGTTTCTCAGTATTTCTCCCCAAATACATCAACTACAATACAGAAACAAATAAAAAAAGCTTTCTGATATACCATGGACATCTTTATACTGACAATACACATTCAGATTTTTCAATACCTGCAGTAATGTGGACAGCTGTTTGCATATGGTTTGCAATGCTGTCTTTTTAAGGTATACCTGCACATTGGAAATGCAATAGCAAATGTTACACTTTGCACACTCATCAATCTGGTAACATGCAGTTATTTGATATCTTGACAATTGTACTTGGCTAGCCCTACATTTCAGATGGGCCTCTCAACATCTTCTCGTAAACATACAGTGATGATGCCATCAACTATAAATTGTCCTGTAGCATCGTAAAAGTCAAAGTTGTGCCTTGGTGCTTGCATTAAGTGCTAAGTGCTCTAGTCTGTGTACTTAGATAGGGTTTCTAATCTCAGTACAGTCAATTAGTGTATGTGTGTATGTCTGTCTAGTCAAAAAAGCATAACTGTGTATCCTACAGTCATCAGTACAATTCCAGTGGAGGATCAATATTGTGACAGTTGTACATGCCTACATAGCTATTAATGCAGGCCTCACAGCATCTAATCTCAAACACCCAATGATGATGTCATCCACTATGAATTGTCCTGCAACACTGTAAAAGTTAGACTTGTTTTGTGGTGCTTGTGTTAAGAACTGTGCTTTGTAAGTAGGTAGGTAAGAGTTCTCTTCTCACTGTGGTCATTTGGTATGTCTGTGTTCACTTGGTTGATGTTTGACAGAGCATTTTACACTAGCATGCCAGGCACTGCTGTTACCATCTTCTTCTCACCAGGCACTGCTGAAGTCATCAGCTAAAATTTGTTGTCGGACACTTTAAAAACCAGACTTGTTAAATGACACTTGCATTAAGTACTGTGCTGTGTAAATAGGTAGGTAGTGGTTCTATTTTCACTGCTGTCAATTGGTATGTGTGTGTGTTTGATCAGTTGGTTGACATTCAAGAGATGATTTTACATCAGCATGTCAGACACTGTTATTATCATCTTCTTCTCACCAGACACTGCTGATGTCATCAGCTATAAAGTATTATCCAGCACTATAAAAAATAAACTCTTGCTATGCCATTTCTGTTAAATACTGAGTTCTCTAGTTGGTGTATTTAGTAAGTTAGGGGTTCTTTTCTCATTGCAGAAATGTGTGTGTTTGTTCAGTTGCTTGACATTCAAGAGACACTGCTAATTTCATCTTCTTATCACCAGACACTGTTGATGTCATCATCTATAAAGTGTTGCTTGACACAAACAATGGCAGATTTGTGCTGTGGTGCTTGCGTTAAATACTGATTTCTCTAATCAGTGTACTTAGTTAAGTAGTAGTTCTGTTCTCACTGCCTTCCCCTTCTGTGAGTTTATTCAATTGGTTAACACTCGAGATCATTTTACACCAACATGTTCGACACTGCTTTTATCATCTTCTCACCATACACTGCTGATATCATCAGCTATAAAGTGTTGTACAACACTATAAAAGCCCGAATTGTGCTCTGGAACGTGCATTAAATACTGAGACCTCTAGGTGGTTTACTTAGGTAGGGGTTATGTTCTCACTGTGGTCAACTTGTGTGTGTGTGTGTGTGTGTGTGTGTGTGTGTGTGTGTGTGTGTGTGTGTGTGTGTGTGTGTGTGTGTGTGTGTGTGTGTTTCAGTTGGTTGACATTCAAGAGACCATTTTACACCAGCATGTCAGATGTCAGACACTGCTATATTCATCTTCTTCTCACCAGACACTGTTGATGTCAACAGCTATAAAGTGTTGCTGGTCACTTTAAAAGCCAGACTTGCACTGTGGCACTTGGGTTAAGTACTGAACTTTTTAAATAGTTAGATAGGGGTTATTTTCGCACTACAGTCAATACTCATTATGGTGACAATTTTAGAACCAATATGTAAGTTCACAGCTATGTAAAACCCTACTCCAAACATCTCATTGTAGCATACAGTGATGATGTCATCCTGTATAACATGCACTCTGGCAGTATTCAAGACAAACCTGTGCTGTGGCAGTAACATAAACTACTTTACCTACCCATATAAGGGTTCTAATTTAACAACAGGTGACTTGCGTGTCTGTACGTACACCTATCATGTTTGAGACAATTTCATACAGGGATGTGACTCCATATCCATGTCCTACACTTCTCCAACATGTTCTACTCAGCATAAAATGATGCTATCATGCTCCATAAAATGCTACATGACAGTGTTACTGTGGTGTTGCGACTGTGACATTGCATGGCATTCATATTCTATAATTATGCAGGTTTAATGTTTAAATCAAGCCCAGTCTACTGCTGTGTGTCTGCGGTTGGTGGTACATTATGGTCATTGTATGATCTTTGGAGTTATTCTTTATTGTAATACCACTTGAAAAACCTTTCACACAGCCCCATGCATCCACCATCCTCCTTTTCCCACTGGCCACATGACATCCTTCCTGCAGAGTAGTAGACAAAGTCCTCATGTCATATATGCATCACACATCATGAAGCAGAGTCCTTCGATGACCCTCTACAAGACATCTCAAGACCATTGCATGTGTGATTACTAATTCTGTCATGATATGGTGCACATGTCCCATATCGACATTGTCAGGATGTAATACAATCAAAAAAGGATACACATATGCACAATATGTTTACTATCTTCCATATTATAGACATAGGGATTTTTTTACAGAGTATAATAATGGCTAGGATTTCATGTGATGTTGGCCATTAGCTTAATAATGTCCTTTGATTCTAGGAATGGTTGACATGTCAATGTTGCTGTCATTTGCATGTGCTATATTGAGGTGTGAATATACAGCATGGCTACAAAAGTATCTTACAATCTGCAATGTGAGCTAATTTATTTATGACCACTGATGCCATTGCAGTACATGATCCTTCTATAACAGCTGTAGTAATATGCTTCCTGAGAACTGTTGACATGATATGGCAAAGTGTTATGCATATTGGTGGCATATTAGGACATGTGTTTTTGTAGTGGTGCAGATTAACCTTCTGTATTCTGCAGTTCACATCCTACCATCACAGTGACACCTGCAGTATAGCGCAGGTGTGCTTGTGTCTAGATACCATTATTAAATGTTCTGGACTAACATCAATATCAATTCATACTGAATACATGGTCAAATGAGTTTTATCTCATACATATGGTTATTATGCTGTGACATACACAAGCAATGTAACATGTTTTGAAGCAATTTGAAACCTATTGGAATTAATTGTATCTGCAGTTGTGTTGCTGCAACCAAGGATTATTGAAGTGGTCAGCAGCTCCATTGTATGACTATTAATATTTGAGTCAAGAAGTGTTCTGCATGAGCCACAAACAACTGATCTCTAATGTGTCCTGATATGACATCAGGCCACACAAACACAGCCTGCCTGTGAAACACATATAGGCATATGTTGTGCAAGTGATGTAAGTACAGTTGTACAACTGTGTATATAGCAGCAGCATTTGGAATGTGATGAATGACCTAGGCTGTATGGAGGTCTTATCACAAATCATTTATTTCAATACATATGAAATGTTAAGTGGAATACACAACTAAGCACAGATGTATGTGTGGATGTCAGCAGACATAGCCACCCAGAGGACATAAACAATCTGCCAGCTGACAGTTTGTCTCACATGTCACCACCCTGTCGGCACTGGCTATCAGCCAAAGTATACATGCAAACATTACTCAGTTTTTATTCTCAGCAAGGCAGCACATCTGTGCACTTTCTATGGCTAATTAAACAGAAACAATGTGCCCTGACAACATTACAGGTTGCCTATAGCATGACTTAAAATACAAATAGCCTATGTTCCCATAGAAGGGTCTATGGCAACATGCATCCTTCTGACTTATGGGACGATCACTTCATGCATGGAGTTATAGACCCATCCTGGCTTTCCTCATCTGTGAGGTATGCCAAGGAGTCATCATGGGCCTTCTCTAAAAAAACACAGGTAATATCCTGACTGTGTACTAAACAGATGTCTGATTTGTTCAGGCTACATTATGTCTGTTACATCTGTCTTTAAGAAGGTTACCAAGGGCATGCATGATGACAACACTATCATACTATGTAACTTGACCTGGCTAAGGTATTTGGCACAAATCAACAGTCAGTTATTACAGAGAAACTATCACAAGTGGCCATAATAACCTACATCACCATGAGGGTAGACAACTTGAACACATACATGACAGAGCAGTATGTTGTAGTGTGTCATGCCACCTCTATCTAGACTCCAGTGCCAGTTCTGTACCTCAGGGCTTTGTGGTAGACCTTTTCCAGTCCATTATTTAGGTGTCAAACACCAAAACCAACTTACATATCCTTTCTCCAACCAACTTTGTGGAGAACTGCAAATTGTGAACAATCATTGAACCTAAGTGTAGTATTGGTATAATGAATATGGTATCAACACAAAAAAAGGATTGATGTCATAGCGATGGGGACACAGTAAATGATGGAAACTCATGGGGGGATTAGTTCCATTATGAACGCAAATACACAAGATAATTTCAATATGGATGACACATCCCTATGAGTAGACCAAGTGATATGCACATGTGTCAATGAGCCAGGATTGCTCATTATTTTTAAAACAAGGGTTACATTTTGAGGGAGGTGTGCTTGATTCCCTTCAGAGATTGCTAACAAATCATGATAGATGTACAAGTATGTTCTTGCAGAACCATCTATGATCAGTCACAATGGCACAAGTTATATGGAAGTCATGGGATTACTGGTGGTATTATTCTGATATTGTCCCTGCGTGTGCATCCTTCTGTCTACTGTCGTCCATGGGCCTGTAACTATGTGTCTTGCTTGGTTGAGACCTGTGCTGACATTACATTCATATTCAGGCAACTCATTTTGCACAACTTCACAATATGCACCTAATCCCTATAGTATATTCCATCCCTGATATATGTCCTGTCTATTGTTCATGTCAGGATGTTTAAATCACAAAGTATCCACTCAATTGATATGCCACCTTGTGTGACAGTCACATAATATACTATAACTGGGCAGTCTATACTGTTTCATGTCAATAAGTAATTACTGTTCATGCTATGCTATAAATGTTTTCATTAACATCCCTCATCTGCTGTACATTACCAAGTTTCATCTGTCCTCTTCTACTATGTTCATTCCTACAATTCATCTGTGTGTCCCTTTTCAATATACACACTTTCCCTGACTATTTATTTATAATGCAGTCTGTGTACTCTTACAGATCATTTACACAACTTTTATTCACTCTGCCTGACACAGGATTCCACAATACTCTGCACTGTACACATTGTCATGTAATGTGTTGGAACTATATACATTGCTTTATAAATAAACCTAGTAATCATTTTGGCATTTCCCGCAATCCTCCAGACCTAGTTTGCCCATATGTAAACAGGTTTACATGACTGCTGCTGTCTGTGTTACTATACATGCTTTCCTGGATGGCAACACTGCTGCTGACCATGAAACCATACTTGTTTACATTTAAATGCGCTGTGCAGCATGCATATGCAATTAGCACTGCTGCTCATCACACAAACATGTAATCTCCATTTAGGCTTCTTGCTAAGTCCACATGGAGTTTATTGAATCCCCAGGTGAAGTCATATTGATTTCATGATCTGTAATAATACCCTGACCTCGGAATGGGGTCCATTTTCATCAAGGTATGTAAAAACCCTAAACATTTGAATAAATTAAACTGAGGGGGAAATGTCAGTGATGCAAAATGGTGGGTATATGCAGCACCGAACCTTTGCTACCAAGCACAGCATTTAGTATTCATAGATCTAAAGTCTAAGCGAGACAAAAATAAGTCACTACCATCTCACACTAGGCAATCAAATGGAGCCAAGAAGGCTAGGCTTCCATATGAGTTGCCTGAGACATTGATTTGATTAGTCAGTAAAGGACAACTCCACTGGTAAAAAAGTCAGTGGGGGAAATTGTATGCAGCTGCCATTCTTGCTGGGATACATGAGTTTTTGTTTTACCTGATAGCCCCTAAGAAGAGGTCATTGAGGTTTTCAGCAGGCATGCATCAGATTTATTTGTGTACACAGATTTCCAGTGTGCAAGATATGCAGCAAATCATACATGCACTTCAGATACTTATGCTATTGTACACTGGGCAGAGGAAACAGGGTTCCAGGGATAACTAAATAAACCTAAGCATGCCATGTGACAACTCTATAATCTGCCACCCATCCTTTATACCTATGGATAATAAGGTAATAGGCAATGAGGACAGATTGGAATATAGGACAATGTGGGAAACAGTAGCAAAAGCATTCTTTTAGGTCCATAGTTTCATAGCTGCATACAGCAGCCACGGTGGTGCAGCGGTAGCATTGTCGCCTTACAACAAGAGGTTCTCCCATTCGATTCTTGGCTGGAGTGCCTTCTGTGTGGAGACTGCATGTCCTCCCCACAGTCAAGTGGTGTTCAAAAGACATGTGTGAATGGGTGTGCCTTCACTGAAGACTGGGTGTCGGGCTAGCACCTCGGTACTGTAAAAATCTACTGCCAATCATTAGCAGGCCGGAGTTCCTCTGTGGCAATCCCTAACTGGGAAAAGCCAAAAGAAGAAGAAGAAGATTCATAGATGTATACTAGGATAATGATAACAGAGGCCATTTAAGACTAGCCATGATTCTCAAATATATTTAACAAGTTTTGCTACCTGAAGATTATTGTAAGGGCTATAGGTAATGTAGGACTTGGGTAGTCAGGTGTTTATAGGCTGTATCTGTTCAATTTAGACATGGGTAACAGACCATGGGTAAATATCCAGTTCCCTATGCACTGGTTC
Organism: Protopterus annectens; assembly: GCF_019279795.1. Taxonomy (NCBI): domain Eukaryota; kingdom Metazoa; phylum Chordata; order Ceratodontiformes; family Protopteridae; genus Protopterus; species Protopterus annectens. Next base: position 847,569,561 of record NC_056727.1, on the reverse strand, counting down.
ATGTGACTCTTGAATTGGGTTAGGGAAGAACTCACATGAATGGAAAGCCTGTTCCAGGAAAGGGGTAGTCTCTGAAATGTACACCTTCCCTCCAACACATTCTATTTATGCCACAAGCAAGGCTTAAAGTCCGCAGACTGAGTAATTCTGATGCCATTTGTTTTGCAGATATGCAGATGACCCATCTGAGTGAGATCTGTAGATGCCGTGTATGTCAGGCATAGATCATTCCTCAATATTCTATAGGAGACAGACCAAAAGGATAACACTTTGTGGTAATCCATGTATAACATGTTTTTTACACCTGTATTTATTTATTTATTGACATTTGTTAACTGGAAAAGTCCACTGGGCCAAGTGCCCCATTTTCAGTAAAGGTCCAGGGAGAAAAGCTCCACAAAACACTGTATAATGCAAGAAAAACAGATATATTACAAAACATGATAATGTGATTGTCAGGAGAAATGCATATATTTACTACATATTGAAAGATTCCTTTTGTGGCAAACTTTTGTTCCATTTGCTGCATGTGCCTGGTCAGGTACCAACTGACAGGGGTATTGTACTCAATGATAGGTCTGATGATGGCCAGATGCAGTGGAAAGATGACTTCTTTGGACCTAGATGCATAGACTTCATATAAGTTGTGCAGCATAGAATGATTTCCAAAGATAAATGATGGTAGAAGGCCAGGTTACTGTCTACATGCATCTCCAAATACCTGACTACTGAGTCTACTCTTAGGGGTATGTTATCAAAGAGGCAGTTTTGAGGGTTAGCCAAACTTTCCAATGGATGATATTATGCATTTCTTGGTACTGAGTTTTAGACTATGGTTTTGGCACCAGTTATTTGTCTATGTCAGCCCTTCTTGGAGAATATCAGTGCCTAGGGGTATTCTATGACTGCACCTAGTTTGCAGTCATCTGTAAACTTAAACTTGTTCAGTCAGAAGCCCTTGACATTGGTCTTGACTTCACAGAAGTAGAAGCCAAAAGAGGTGGACCCAGCTCAGAGCCCCAAAAGATTTGACTAATGACTTGACTCTTTGTGGAGGTGGCCTCGTCAATCCTAACTTTCTGGTTCCTATCTGACAGGCAGCTAACTATCCAAAAGGTCACAAAGGGGTTTATACCTAATTAATTGAGTTTGTCTACAATACCCTGGCCAGGACAAGGTAGGCAGTATGCACCATTTTGTTTTCATCCATTGCTTGGGTGACCTCTTCAAAGAAGTCCACCATGTTAAGTAGGCATGATTTGTCATTGTTGAAACCAAACTGGGTTGGTTACTGTTTGTGAAAGTTTCCTGTATAATTGTTAATCATTTCCACAATAACTGTTTCCATATCTTTGCATTTGAGATTAATCAGACTTTTGGGTCTGTAGCTACTGGGATCCATAGATATCCCAGTCTTGTGCAGAGGGATGAATGGTGCAGTTTTTCACTCATGTGGCACAATGCCTGCTGGAGGCTATGGTTACATACTGACTCTAATGGTCCTGACAGGCCATGTTTCATGATATTTAGGAGGCATCCTGAGATATTACAGTGGCCCATCGATGCAGTGTTTTTGGCTTTGGACAGTGCATTGAGGTCTATTCCCTGATAGCTGGGTGAAGGTTATGTTTGATTGTATTTCCTTTTGGATGGCTGGGAGCAGAAAAGGGTAAAACTGGAGCTGAACTTGCTGCCCAGTATATTTGCTATATCTACCAACTCAGTGTGGATGATTCCATTTACAATTAGTTCTGCACATCCTTGTGTACTGCCCTTGAGGTTGTAGATTTAGCTTAAGAAAGTCCTATGGCTGTCCTTGGGCTGAAGGCCCATTTTTGCCTTATGTCTGGCATTGTTAGACTTGATTTGCCCTCCAAGTTGCTTGCGAGAGATTTTATCCCACTGGACATTGCATTTCCTAATTTTTGCCATTACCTTCATCCTTTTGATATACAACATATTAATGTGGGTATTCCACTAGGGTGGCTTGTTTTTTTTTTTGAGTTTGTTCTGTACTTCTTCTTTGTAAGCACATCATTCTCTATGCCTTCCTTAACATGATTTTACAGGGTTTCTGTAAACAATTCCACATAGGCAGCAGTATTGTCAAGATCTGTGGGGCTTGAAATTTTGCAAGGTTATCACTTAATAATTGAAAGTTTGCCTTAGAACATTTTTTAAATGTCTGAGGGTTATCTTGTGGTCCTGGGGTTTGCTGTTCATCAAAGGAGACATTTTTTATGGTCTGGCCATAATAGAGAGGACATTACACTGAGAATTGCAGGATACTGCAATTTCTCACATACAGGATCAGATCCAGTATGTTTGCATCCCTTCTGGTTATATGAACTATGTGGTCCAGATTGTTTGTGTTTACAAAGTCCAGGAATCTGTATGCCTGCAAGTCTGGGGTCATGTATGATTACCATTTTGTAGTGTAGTAGTTAAAGTCACCCACAAATATGGTATTGAGTTGAATGGTGAGTGCCTTGAGTAAGTTTAACTATGTGATATAGATTTCTTGGTCATAGAGGAGGACTTGTAATGTTATGGCATGGGGTTTGCATTTGGTTATTTAGACATGGAGAAGCTCAAACTCATCATCCTGTTTCAACTGTCTTGAGTCATCTTTTTTTAACAAGAAACATGTTTATTAAATTATCACGTATGACATAGGCAATCATACAGTTATATAAATGAAACCAAACCATATTGAAATAATTTCAGTTACAAGCATTTTACATCACAAACCATATTGTCATAATTTAGATGCAAACATTATACATCACTTATAGTCTATCCAGTCATTTTCAGTCAAACATTAAGTATCTTATTGAAGTCCTGCCTCCTTTTAAACCTCATTCCCCCTCTGCATGTATTGTTCCCACAATTCCCATTTTCCTATGTAATTTGCTACTACCCTTTTCTAAAGATCCCAATTCCAGTTGTTTAATCTCTGTTACTAATTTCACTACTTCCAGTACAGTTGGTTTAGACTTTGATTTCCATATTCTAGTAATTGCCTTTTTAGCAGCCAGAATAATTAGACTCAGCAAGGCCTTATTATGTCTAGGCAATTCTGATTTTGTATCATAGCTAAAAAATAATTCCTTTGGTTACACCAATATGCTCACCCAGTATCTCTGTCAGAGTAGTCTGCAAGGAATCGAGTCTGTCAGCTCATTACACTCCCAGAAAATACATTCCCAATTACCTCTTTCTTCCTCATTACACCTCCAACATTTGCTGTCTACCTGAGGAAAATTCTTTGGAGTATACTTGGGGTATAAAAATATCTATATAAACACTTCCAAGCAAAAAGCCTAAATCTTTGAGAGTTTGTTGCATATTTGGGAGACATACATATCCCCCCATTGTTTCTTTGTGAATTGCTTATCCAGTCTCTCTTCCCAATTCTTTCTAACATCCTCTCTTTGATCCTTTTACTTATTATGCAATATTTGTATGCTCTACTATTTCTACCAAAAACTCTACCAGCGCTGGTCTTTCATTTAGAATCCCCCTATTTCTTTCTCTTTATCTATAATCTGATATTGATTCTTGAAATGATGTAAATTGAGACACCTCCATCTTTAGTCCCTGCCTGTGCAGTAGCTGGTCTAAATGTGTGGAAGGCATTGTAGCCCTGCACAGCAGGCGTGCTCTCCACAGCTTTAAACAATGTCTTGGTAATTGCAAAAATGTGTATCTTTTTGAGGATAAGGAGAGCTCAGAAGGAATGAAGCTTCTTATTTAGACCCCTGGCACTTGAGCAGTAACACCTTTAGATTTTCATGAACTTGTTTTGTTATGTCAGAAGGTTTGCCATTATGGGGGAAAACAATATGTTAGTCAATATTTGAGTTATAATTGTACTTGTGGTCCAATGACCTGAGTGCATGCATGATGTAGCAGATCCTGACACTGATATGCAACTGATTGCAACTGCCCCTACTCATCCTGCTGATTGGGATATGTGTGTATTTCACAATGGAGTATCCTATCACCAAAATTAGGTCAATAGCTGGATGTTTGCCAACTGGACAAAAAAGATCATGTTTGCTGTTTTGAAAAGTTAGAAATTAAACATTTAGACATTTTAATATTAAATAATTGCATGCCAACTTAAAAAAATACAACTATTCTCTCCACAATAAAGTAGTTCATCATAGAAATTACTTCAAAGTGGACATGGGGTAAAAGATGAGACATCCAACTAAAGTCCCATATACTTGAGATGGTGGTAGCTCAGGTTGGGGTAAAAGCTCCCATAGTAACTACCAAAAAGATTATGGGTGATTTATTTTAACTATTTCATTTTATATGCAATAAACTTTGATATAAATCTTTCTTCATATGCCAGCAGTAAGAAAACTGTTTACAATAACATTATATAAATAAATAACTTGTTAAAATATGTAATCTTTTTTAAATATTCTATTTCTTATAAATTAAAAAAGACTTTTATATTTCCCTTAATTTCTTGCTTATTCCAAAGTTTGTTAAATAAAATTTCTGTCATTTTAGCTTGCCATATTCGATAAATAGTTGCAATAACTATTTCATCTCTCTTGTTAATGATTTCCTTATAAACCACTCATAACTAATTTCATCTTTAGATTTTTCATCCATTCTCATCCATCATATTTTGATCATGTCTCATAAGCTTTTAATCATTTTACATTCTAAAAAAGTTATCAATAGATTCTAATTCCTTTGATTCTAAACATTATTATTTTAATATTCAATTTCCTTATATTTAATTGCTCCTTTAACTGGCAATTTTTTAATCATTAGTCACCATAAAAAAATCTCCCCCTTCTTTCTACTCTTTAAACCTTTTTCTTCTTTCTTTAATAGCTTCTTTATGTCTTTGTCTAAATTTTTCCATTGGCAGTTTCTTCAAAAAATATTCTCTTACCACACTATTTTTATATCTCTATATTTTAATATCTACTTTTCAACATATCATTTTTTTCAGCTCCTTTTATTCTCCTTATATATTTCTTATTTTCTTTCTATTTTCTCATAATTCTATCCATAGCCCCTTATATTTTTTCTGCACGATATCCACAATGATTTCCCCTTTTCACTTATTTCTTTCAAAACATTATATAAAACAACCAATGCTAAAAATATTTGGATTCAATATACCTAATCCTCATATTCTACCTTGTTATATATTACACCCATTTTTATTGGATTCAAACATGAGCCCCAAATAAAACAGAGATGTCATTTTAAAATATGTCTAATACTTTTGGATGTATCATGACAGACCCTATATATCCCAGCTTTCCTAGAACATCCACATTTAATAAATATACTTTCCTTTTTAAACACTTACATAAATTAATAGTCTCTTTCATCCCTTCAACAAACTCTATCCATTGTTATTCCTCATAAGTACCAAAACATATTTCCAATATTAATGGTTCAGTATTATTAAAATAAGTACCCCCATTTTAATTATTTCTGCAAAACTTCTACTTGTTTCTTTATTCATTTTCAAACCTAAAAAAATCTAATAATGTTTCTACTACTTTAACAACTTCTACCATCCATCTTATTATGTTTTGCAATTAAAATCACGCCATCTGTGTATACCATTATTAATGGAATTTCAATATTATCTCTATGCCAATATCTAGCTTCATTTACCTTTTTATGCACTAGATGAAAAATAACATTCATACTTAGTAAAAACAGTAAACTGCCCATTGCTCAACTGTGCCTAACTCCATTTTGTATCTTTATCTCTCTACTACTCTTCCATTCACAATTACTTGAGGTATACCTCATCATAAATTTCCTTAAATTATTTAAACATTTCTTTTTCCAACTTGTAATTGTCCAAGAATTTCCATAACTGCCATCTATTTAAATTATCATACAAGTTGTTTACAACTCTTCCAACTAACCTAACTTCATTTGCTTTCTCTTGTAAAGAATACACTACTTATTTAGCTATCATTTCACATTTCACTCACCTTTTTTCCTCTTATACCATATATTCCATCACTACATTTATTCTTCATCATAGGGATTACATTAAAGTGGATATTTAGGACTAAAGGATGAAACATTAAACCAAGGTCCCATATGCTTGAGATGATGGTAGCTCAGGTGGATGTAAAAGATCCCACTGCACCTATAAAAAAGATGAAGTTCTCCAATGCCCTGGTCAAACATCCCGTAGTGGTATAAATTCCACTTCAGGTATCCCCCTGAAAAGACGCTACTAGCCAAGAGGGACTAACTTTGTCAACAATGCATAAATGCAAGAATATATTTTTCAGCTAGTTCTTTTTTCTCTTCTTTGTGATGTGTTGCATTGCTCTAATACAGAAACATAAAGTCTTTCTGTCTTTGTTGACTGCCATTTCATTGATTCTTCATAGAATATAATACTGTCTTTAGGTTAAGTACTGCATGCAAGGATTGCTTTAAATAGGCCAAATAATCAAAAAACATATGACCAGACTTGGTGAAGACTCTTACCTTTACTGAAAAAATAAAGTCGGACTTCACAATTCATTGACATGAGAACATAGAATGCCAGCAATGTTTTTCTATTACTAGTTTTATTTTCTTACAATGCTAGCAGAAAAGCCATTATTAAGACATATTATCTCATTCCCACTGAGTACCATCTCAGGGTGCATGCCTATATTCACTCAACTGCTTCCCAAGATGGCATACATAGTGAAACCTTCCACAGGTTGCTTTCTACAGGTACAATACTTTTATATTTGAAAGCCAGTCATAAAACCAAATAGTAAAAGCCAGCTACAGTATTCCCCTTATTATTTATACTTTAATTTACACTGTATTCCAATACAGGTGCCATAGAGAAAAAAGAAGAAAATGAGCTTGTTTTGCACCTAGTCGGTGATGGTGCAGTCCACAGTAAGCTGGCTCAGTTACCATCATCTAATCTTACTTCAGCCACTGTAATTGTGTGCATGTAATTGAGTGAGCAGTGTCTAAAACATGGGAGCTCATTCTAAGGAGTCTTTAGTCATAAAAGATGAAATTAAAATTACTTGACACATTTTTAATGTGTACAGTTTGATTCACCCATTGTCTGCCCTGAGCACTTATGGATGTGAACTCACGGGCAGCAACCAGTCAGGTTCCTGTAGTTGCATCTATTATTCAAAATATCAAAGCCATTCAGTGACATCATCATGCAAAAGTGGAATGATGTGAGATATTTTCCATAGATAGGGGACATATTGTTCAGAGAATGAGCAGTTGATCAAGATTGATATCGGATAGGCAATTAAGGGGACAACAAATTTAAGGAATTCATCAGCAGCTCAACAGCAGGTTTGAGCTTGGAAATGAGTGATTTTATATAGTTAGTTTGGATTGGGGAGAAGGAGAAGGGGGTGGGGAATTCAGAAGAAGGATATGGTATGGTGAGAGGTTGATTAGTCTGATTACCAAGAAGTGATGTGATTGAGTTAATAAAGTGGGATTTAAATTGCATTGATATAGGGTCAGTGACCTTCAGGGTCTCAGGTGGGGGAGTTGGGGTATAGCCTGGGTTGAAAAGATTATTAATGTTTTGCCAGAATGTTTTGTGCTTCTATTGGTGATTTAGTTGACATGAGAGGAAGTGGTTTTGCTTGCTTGTTTTTATCTGTTGCTTAGCATGGTTACAGAGCTGTTGATATGTTGTGTCGTTAGTTACATTTTTGGTGGTGTGGTAAGTGGACCATGCCCTGTCTCTATGTTTCAGCAGTGTTATGGTATCTTAAGTTAACCAAGTTATGCTCATTTGGGTGTCATGGACTGATAAAGCAAAATGTTATTAATATTATGCATGTAGATTGAATGGGTACTGAGGTATTGGAAATTGTTTGGTAAAAATAAATCATTAATATTGCTGTGATTATTCATCATCATCAACCCCTTTTTCCATATTTTCTTCATTGGGTAAGGGTATTGTGTTGGCAGTTGCACCATCTCTAAAAGTTCAGTGCCATTCTTTTACCTTCTTTGACAGTTAAGCCTGCCTGTTGCAAGTTCTTCCCAAAGTAACCCATCCATCTGCTGGCTGGGCATCCTTATTTCCTCTTGCATTCTTCCTGTCTCTCCCAAACCTTCTGCTTTCCCCTAGGTGTGACTAAATCACCATAATGTATTCTGCTTGACATTTTCTGCAAAGGGGCAACTTTGGCTACTGTTTTGATACCCTTATTGTTCATCTTACCTATAGAGTACCTCCTGCCATCCATCTTAGGCACTTCATCTCCACCAGCTCATGTTTTCTACTGCTCTTTCTTTATTGCGTATAAATATATATATATATATATATATATATATATATATATATATATATATATATATATATATATATATATGTGTATATATATAATTTTTTTTTTGTCACACAGAAGCACTGGGCTTACCACAGTTTTCCACATGATACATTCCAGCTTCTTTGACATTCTTCCAACACACTATCCCTAAAACTCTGTACCAGTTGGCTGCAGCACCTCTTTTTTTGGCTTTGACCTCCTCATTCAAACATTTTATTTCCTCAACCACCCCTCCCAGATACTTGAATATATTAACCTGTTCCACCATTTTCCATTCTTTCTCAGTTTTTGGCTTCTTCTGTTTGCTTCATTTGCTGCCATGTCAGCTGTGTTGTTTGTACTTTGTTTCATCCTGTGTGCCTTCATTTTTGCATTCCAGTTTTCTGAAGTTCCTTTTCAAAGTATCTTGTGATTCTACATTATCCGCACAGAGCAGATTTGCTGATCTGCCCCCTCTCACTTGTTTGCCTTTGTAGTTCATTATCAGTATGAGCAGCAGTGGCCTCAGATCTGAACTCTGATGAACACCCACTCCCACTGAAAATCCCTCTGTAATTCTGACCACTGTTCATAGTTGTGTCACTGCGTCCATGCACAAAGCATGCAATAATTCTACAAGTGTTTTTGGGACTACAAACAATTGCAGGACTACTCTAATCAGCTTTCTTTGTTAGGACCTTGTCAAATGCTTTCTTGGAGTGTAGAAATTCTCAGTTCAACTCCTTCCTGATCTCCATCTCACTGCAAACATCAGGTCGATTGTGTTGTATTCAGATCTCAATCTGAATCTGAACTGCTCATCTCTCATCTTACTTTCTGTATTAATAACCTCATCCGGAATTTTCATGCAGTGTGACAGGATTTCGACATTGCCCATTGTTCTCATACAATTAACCAAGAATGCTTATTCTCCTGTCACACCTTTCTCGCCATACCACAGAGAGAACTATTTTGAGCCATTTATTCCCTAAATTACCAAAACTAACCCCGCACTGTACACCTTATAAAAACCCATCATGTAACAGTGCTGCTCATCAGACAAATTGGAGGCTAGTTAGGAATGCATTTTAGTATACACATCAGAAAAGGAACTTTCACTCATTCAGTGTTTAAGTCATTCAGTGTTATGTATGTTATGTATGTTCAATTTTACTTTGTCTGAAAGCTTTGTTCAACATTAAGTAAGTTAAATCATATGTAACAAAATCGGTTTACAATCAAAACTTGGAAACTGCATCAGTCAACCGGCATGTATTCTACTTTTAGTTTCCAAGTCGACAGAATGTTGTCACAAAATCGCTCAACTACACTACAGTGAGCAGGTAGTGTAGGTTGATAATTTGGGTTCAACATTGTGCAGGGAGGTCGCGATTCAATGAGCAACAGGGAATTAGCACATTTCCTCACTGTAGTGCGATCTTGGAGCTGGTATATTTAATGTGTAGCAGGTGTGTGGGGCAGTGAAACCCCGTTCATGGGGGTACAGGGGGCCTAGTCCCCCCCTGCAAAATAGTAGCATTAACGTACTATTGACTGTAGAGTTCAAAGGTATGTTAATGTGCATAGCAGGAGGTGAGTGATGTCACCTCCTGCTATGTCGAATACATCGAACCACAGTGGTCTATGTATCTATTTTTGCTTTGGTTTACTTCTGGGAATTGTGAATTCAGCATTTCAGGTTGACATTTTATATGGTCAACTGAAGCTGATTCGAAATACCAATAGTAAACCAACAAAATCATATAATATATATATATATATATATATATATATATATATATATATATATATATATATAGAATACATCATTTCATTGAACAACCTTCTGTCGATCAGGTATAACACCGACCTGCAACGTCGAATCTCCCTGTGGCAGAAAGTTGGAATGTCAAACAAAACATCGAATTCGATAATTCCAACCGCTCTACCCCTTAAACAAGTGCTACCATGGGTCACAAAGGGGGGGGACATTTTGCGTTTCGCTTACTTTGTGTTCGCATGTATGCGAACTCACAGACATGCATTCAAACATTTTCCGATCGGCCATCTACCGGCTGACCAAATGCATGCATGCCTATATATATATATATATATATATATATATATATATATATATATATATGTGTGTGTGTGTGTGTGTGTGTGTGTGTGTGTGTGTGTGTGTGTGTGTGTGTGTGTATGTGTGTGTGTGTAGGTTTACTATCAATATGTCGAAAGTTGAAAAAAAAATGGTACAAAACAGTGAAGTATTGGACCAAAACCGCAACTAACTGAATGGCCCTATTGTTGAAAAACAGCCATTAATGCAGAAAATGTCGACAATGACATTTTATGGCATTAACAACAATGCCATCCTTACCGTAACTCCCTAATCCCTACACCTAACATCCCGTTTATGCAGGGGGAAGCCCCCCTGCACCCCCCTGGGGGTTTTGTGCCCCCCACACCCCCATAACTTAATATTCCAACTCCGAGATTGCACTACAGTGAGGAAAGGGATGTATTTCCCTAACTGCACTGTACTAAAATTCCTTTACATGAGTGAACATTATATTTGCGAATGCACAGTCCATTTGCAAATATGATGTTCGCTCATGTAACCTATACATATGCAGTATTCTAACATCTGCTCTAATACTTCATAGCTGTGCAATTTCACAGTAACATTTTAATGGTAAACCATATATGGGTTCTAGTTGTTATATCAAAAGTACGGTTCATCGAACCGTACTTTCTCGGACTCACTTTAGCGAAAGTGCATTTTATCAAAAATGCACCTTTGCTAAAGGAAACCAAAAAAAAAAACCATGCAGTTTGAATGTAACGTTAATTGTACATCAACGTATAGTGTTGCTGTACAACTAAGCAAACTCTTGTTGAGATCATGGTACAGTGGGGATAAGGGAATATTCTGTTTTGTCCACTGTAGTGTGATCTCTGAGTGAGGATAAAAAGTGGCGGGTGTGGGGGGTGCAGCCCCCCACATGGGGAGGGTGCAGGGGGGCTTGCCCCCCTGCATAATCATGTTTAGTGTGTTTTATTTTTTTATTTAGTTTTTATTTTTATTAAGTACAGTTCGCTGAACCATACTTTCGCTGTAACAATGTAGATCCATATATATACATATATATATATATATATATATATATATATATGTGTGTGTGTGTATGTGTGTGTGTGTGTGTGTGTGTGTATGTGTGATATATATCTTTGCAAAGTGTGTGTCTTTGTATGCATACATATATATTATGCATTGTTGCAATGCTGGATTTCTGAGCACACATACAAAGAAACCAAGGCTGCAATTCATTTGCACTGCTGGATTTTGATTTGTCAAGTGTTCATGTTGATCTAGTAGTACACACATGTCATTGTATGTAAAATTGCAGCTGTGTTACTGGGAAATAGGTCTGTTGACTGTGATAGGTGAGTTGTAATGGGTGTCTGTATGACAGGATATGTAGAAGACATTTGATATCGTAAACTTTTTACTTGTAGAAGTGTCTGAAAGAAATAGGTTGCAGCCTGTGTTTAGATCATCTCTAAGAACAGGTATATTGATTTCAGCTGAATCATTGTATAGCAGTTTGAATGAGCTGTATCTTCCCGCTTTGGCATGCAACTACATAGGCATAATATCTACAAATAGTGTAGACTGTAAAAGTACTTTTCTTCCCCTTCAATTGTCTTTTTGCAGTTGAGCATGTGACTGAAATGCATCCAGTTGTTTAGATCAAGCAAGTGGTATGCAAGATGTTTGTGGAATAAACATATAAAGCATGCTGGATACAGAAACTGGATCTCAAGAGACCTGACCTATATATGAATAATGGTGAGAATTACAACAAAGATGATGACCTTCCACTGGCTGTCCTCAAAGAAAAGGTCAGAGGCCAAACATATGATGGCAAATCCATTCAGTTTATGATGCAGCAGCCTACCATGCTAAAAGGCCACAGACTGTAGCAGTATGTGTTCTAGTTCTTGTGACACATGGCCCTAGTGAATGCCTACATTCCTTTGTGTTAGAATACAAAACAGTGTTTTCCCATACTAGGCACATTGTTTTTCCTACACATTTGCACCTTTACATAGTGATAGGAATGTACGTTCTTGCCAGTTATAAGAAGAGGAATAAATGCACTTTGGCTACTGACCAGGAGTGAGTGAGCATCTTTTGTGAGTGGCTTTGAGCCTACCTCCCATTTCCTATTGAAATGGAGAAAATCTACATGCGGAAACTGTTTCCTGTAAAGAAAGCATTTTGAAACTACCTGGGGGTGTTGAATGTGAATGTACTAGATCACCCACTGTGTTGAGTGGTTTGTTGTGTACCATAAGCACAGAAGTCTTGTCATCTGAAAATATATGTACGTGTCTTATTTTTGTGTGCAGAGAAAACTTGGCCAAGAAAATTTGCATTTCAAAGAAATGTGTGTCCAGATTGTTATTGATTACTTGGAAACTTTTCAGCTCATTCAGTTAGTACTATTGCTCTGTATGCCATAAGGCACCCCTACATTATCTACTGTTTGTCTTGCTTGCCCAGTACCAGCAGAGAACAAAGTGCCACTTCCCTTTGTATTAGGCCACATGTATATGGAAAATCAAAAGTTAGGTAGATTGCTTACAATGGAGGATGGCTTCAGTCTTTATCACTCTGAGCAGTCTAAGTGGCAGTCAGCACACGTATAGAGCATTTATTTATGCCAATAACTGACACGCAATTCTCCTACCTGTCCTAAACAACATAGTGTAGTGGCTCTCTTTATCTCCTTACATGTGAACATAGTTGGAAAGGTATTGTTGTCACTTTGCCTTCACAGTGTAGCTACTTATCTTTATTACACATGCTGCACTTTTGACTTCTCAATGGCACACTACAGATAAAGACTGTGTACTGCAGGGCAACAATGGGTATGTTCATCTGCCATTGTGAAACATGTTTTCCCTAGTTCCGTTTGCTGTTCTGAAAAGGAACATATAAATGGAGAAAGAAGAGACAGAGCAGATTGAAGATGGTAGCTGAAGGCTGGAGACCAGTCTCAACAGTCTGAGTATACTGCCTGGATGTGTATGTTATAACATATACTTATGTTATTCAGTACTTGTCTTGCTTGCCCAGTGGCAGCAGACAGACATGATTAGCATGTTGCTACTTCCTTTTCTGACAACCAGTATGTACAGAGAGAAACCATGAGCAGTGGTGGAGGGTTTCCGTCAATACAACTCTGAGCAGTGTGAGTGGGCAGACAACATAGGTATGGGACACTTCTTGATGACCATGATTGTCATGAAAGTCCCATGCCTGTATTGGCTAACTTTTTCTCTTTATGTGTGACCACCATCAAAGATGTCTTGATGCAGCTTTGCCTTCACATTGCAGATATCCAGGTGTACCATATGGGCTGTGCTCTTGTCTGCCCATGAACCATGCTGTTTACTATACAAGCTGCATTCAACTTACTATGCCTATCATTGACTGTGTGTGTGTGTGTGTGTGTGTGTGTGTGTGTGTGTGTGTGTGTGTGTGTGTGTGTGTGTGTGTGTGTGTGTGTGTGTACAGTACATAGGTCGTTAGTTAGTTAGGCACATGTGCAACTCCACCACTAAGAACTGCAAACTAACATCCCATTCTGAGTAAAAATGACATTGTGGTCTAAAAGTCTTTCAGCTTTTCCCGGTTAGGGATCGCTACAGTGGAACTCCATTCCGCTCATGATTGGCAGTGGATTTTTACGGTGCCGAGTTGCCAGCCTGATGCCCAACCTTCAAGAAAGGCACGCCCATTCATGCTCGCACCTACCTGCATGTCTTTAGTGTCACTCAACCGTGGGTAGGACATACAGACTCCACACAGAAGGTGATCCAGCCGAGCTGCAAAAATGAAGCACTCACAAAGACGGAAGTACAGTGTAAATGCAACTGCCTCTGTGCTATATCTACACAGCTACTGAACTTTAGTACTAGCACTGATCTGTTTGCATTTTGTTAGCTGTGCAGGTACTTCAAATAAGATTGTGAGATCAACATGGCATACAGAACAGGGCTCGCTGAGATAGAGTGAGAGTGTTGGTTTGTGGTCATTCTTACATACACTGGGTTGCCAGCCTCCACAACCTCAGCTTCTCAAGATTCAACATACAGGTGCAATGGATAATCAGGATAGGTCTGTGATGGATTAGGCAACTGCTGTGTTTGTATGACAAGTATGGCATGCACTCAAGTGTCCTTGTGCTGCACATTGGATGGAATGACATCTTCAGAGATCCACTTGGAGAACTGAGGTTCTGCACAGAGGCAATTTTGGACACAGTGCAGTCATGTTGGGGTAAATACCATTTTATGTTACCAGACATTATATTCCGTGAGCACTGGAGACAGAGGAATAATCAGTAGGCAGTTCCCTAGGCCAAATAATTATACAAGGATTGATGCACATGTATGGAGTATCAGTGATGACACAGGACTGCATCACTGCAGAACATCTGCACCTGTTTGCAAGGGATGTGGTTCAGTTCAGTGACAACAAAATTTAGATCTTCTTGAGTGAATTTGTAATTGTGTGAGCGTAATAAGACAAGATATCCTGACAAAGTGCACCTGATACCCAGTGACATGAAACACTGGTAGATCTGCATGTCATTTTGAGCACAGCTGGGGTGGCAATAAACAGTACATTTTCATTACTGAGCATTTTGTCTGTTTATCACAGTAAGACAGCAATGAATTTTTTTTTCTATAAGTTCCAGATTCGTTTATTATTGACATTATGGGAATGATAAAATGTTTCTTATTTTTGTGGGCATTTGTGTAAGACAGTTTGGCAAGATGATGCCTAAGGCCTCATTATGAAGCATACATCAATACTTGCAAATTAATCCCACAATGGGCAGTGTCGGTAGTATACACACAGAGGAAGAAACAACATGTCCTTTATCTCTCAAATTAGCAAATCAATAACAATGTCATATTTCCTTCATCATCTCTGTAATGGAGCATAGAAACATGCTAGGTAAGGTAACATTTGAAAGCATACATTGCTACAGATACAAAACCAGATGAAGGTATGTGTATGTAGCATAGCTGCAAAGGTGTAACAGTTCCTTTACCAAGTAGAGGATAACAACTAAGATATTTTAATATTTTCCATAGCAGCTCCATGAGGATGTATGGCAAGATAATGGATAAGTGTAAATATGAAGCTAGCAAAAAATACAACCTGATCACAGGAGTTCAAATATATATAACACAAACCGAGTGCTATAAAAGTTAATATTTGCTATTATGAAAATTATTAAATTTCTCACACTTTTGATAACATCTCTGTAAGAGATCAAGGAAGCATGATGGGTGAGGGGCTGATTGAAAATTTGCAAGACTACACATAAATTTGCCAACAGAGACTATCGGGGGAATTCAGTAAAGCCTAACGATTAGCGCGAACATTTTTAGATTCAGTAAATATCGCTTAGTGGTGCTCAAGCATGTACAAACAGGGAATTTTCCATACAATGCAAATTTCTGCATAAGCATGTGAATCTTATGGAAATTAGCCAGGTGGAGTGATCCAACAAGCTGAAAGGCATCCATGTAGATTCCATGCCCGTATTTGTAGTGTACATGGAAAATTTCCATGCATAGGAGTCTACACAGACAGAAGGGGATGCAAAACTCCACAAATATGGACATAACCCCCCATAAAATGTTAGATCACACACATACATGTGCTAAACAGACATTGTGGATGTCTGAAAAAAAAACAGAATCTGTAAAATTAATAATAATTTTTTTAATAATTTTCACTTTTGTGATATTGCACACACATGCTTAAGAGAAAATAAATTGTAAAATAACATCTATAATGTAGTTTTCACAAATGTACTGTAGGCCCTTGCATCAGGTCTGTACAATGGTGCATTTATGGTGTTACCCAGCTTACAAAGCTAAGAACTGTGTAGTTTCCAGTCTGTCAGCACGAATATGTATGCAAATGAGGTTATTTTGTTAAATCACTCAAAGGAACAACCGTGTCCACATATCTAGTTCATATAGGTTCCCACATGTTTTTGATATTCCACTGGATGTGGATGACATCAGCGGTTGTGTCCTGTTGCTTTTAGGATTTTTTAGTACTCAGCTTGCATGTTTGCATGGCATGCCCCATAGCTTAGCATGTTCGCGCGGATAGACTACTCATGGGACAGTGATGACGTAGGTATCTGTCAATTAAATCCAGATATATTCAGTTAATAATATATACTTTTGTATAGGTTATGCTGTGCGATGAGGTGCAGAGTGCCATGTCATGAAATAAAATAGGGCCTTTACATCCTAGGCAGGTGAACTGCATCATAATTAGCCAACCCCACATGGTGGACCTACAGCAGAACTGTATAAAGTATATATAAATACCCTACCTTCCGATTTTCCCTCTATACTTTGAACCATTGCAGTAGAAACCTGGAAATTTTAACTGATGTATCATACCTGTCAACTGCACAGATTTTCATAGAATGCCCATATTTTCACCTCATATTTTTTATCTGTTTTTCATAAAATTGTGGTTTTCTGGCAAATTAGTGGGACATCATTAAAAACTGAAGTTTGAATATAATGACAGACATTTGAGTTTCAGACTTCATATCCTTCAGAAATTTCATGCTAATACAAAACCTGTTATTCTGTCAACTTTCTAAGTTTGTAAGAGCAATATTTAAAAACTGTCACTATTCTTGGGCCTTTGTCCCACTTTTATTAATGGCTTTGTCCAGATTTCTTGCTCTAAGAGGTTGAGAGGTATGGAGATAATGCTAGGGGCTGCTGCAGCTATTCTACATCTGTATGTGCTAGAGGCTGAAGGCAATGCTACTGCTGCTACTGACAATAAGCCTGGTCCAAAAAGGAGAAGAGTGTACAGGCCCAGGGTATCCTTCCGGGAGCTACATGATCTGGAGATTGTAGAAAACTACAAGGTTGCAGGGACATATTACAACAGCTCGGTGAGCTCTGCTGCCCTCAACTCAGAGCCAGAGCTAATGGGGGGAACCCATCCGAGAGGAAAGAAAGGTATGTGTAGCCCTTAGGATACTAGCTACAGGTACTTTGCAAAGGCCAACTAGGGACATGATGGGGGTGTCACAGACATCTGCATCCAGGAAACTTCACCAATTTCTGGATGCTATGCTTCTACATGCCTGTGAGTACATATCTTTTCCCTTTTCCCCTGAGGTGAAGGCCAGCAATCTGTAACACTTCTACCATGTAGCACACTGCCCTGAGGTACTGGGTGCTATAGATTGCACTCATATACACATCAAGGCACCACCTGGTGAGGAGGGTAGAATCTCTATCAACCACAAGGAGTGCCACTACATCAACTGCCAATTTGTGTACAATGAGCCAGATAAATGAGTTGACTGCAGTGAACCACCAGGAACACAGAAAAACGTACTTGAGAAACAAAGTCCACAACAGTAGAAATGCTTAATTTATTAATAAGATAAAAGCTTTACACCCTTCCTCACTTATCAGTAACAACTTTAAAATACACCACATTTTATACTTTCAAAAGCATAATACACATGATTCTATTGGCTGGCTGTGTCATGTGTATTATGCTTTTGTCTCACCTTAGGTCATTGTATAATTTGTTATATTTTATTTTTAAATGTTTTATACTACTTTATACTATGTTTATCAGATGAAATCATAAAAAGATTGATTTCTTCACGTTCTGACAATATTTCTACTGGCTAGTATTCAAAAAATTTTTGATGTTGAAATCAGGGTATAAAACAAAATTACAAAAATGTATAAAGGGATGTTTCCCACACGAAAGATATCTAATAAACTGGTGAAAGTAATGATGTCACATAAATAGTCATGCACCAGCTCATTCCAGTTTTCAAGCAACAGCGTCATATAAAGTGTAATTGTTTCTCTTTTTATTTTCAATAAAACGCTCATCTGCCTAACGACTTCCACATCCTCCAGTCATTGGATTTTTGCCTGATTTTATTTCCATTTTTATTTTATTTTTAATTTAATTTATTTTATTTTAATCAGTTGATTTATTCTATTATTATTTGTTAGTATAGAGTCTAGTTATCTGACTAATTGATCATCGAGACAGACAAAGTTACGACCTGATATTCAACACTATTGGGATTTTAGCTCTAGGTTTCAAACATTTGTCTAAGTTCTTATGTGTACCCCAGGGGACACGGATTACCAAGGGCACTCTACTGGGCTCTAATATGAGTGCATTAACTACAGTGTTAATGAAATGAATGGTAATCCATATATCTGCATTGAGTTTAAGGCCATGACGTTGACAACAATCATTTGTTAATGTAACACCCTGTTGTAGGATGTTGACATAATTTGGAGATTCTATGCCAGCTCGCAGTTTGCAGCCATCAGCAAACCTTGTCAGTCACATACATTTACTTTGTGCTTGTACTTCAGAGAAATGAATTCCAAACAGTAGAGTACCTAAGACTAAACCCTGTGGAACACCACTGGTTACAGATCAGCTATTGGAGGTGGATTCCCCTATTTGGACTATATGACTTCTATCAGTTAGCCAGTGAAACGTCCCTCTTATGATATGAGAGTTGATGCCTAGTTGGGTGAGTTTGTCAATGATGCCTAAGTAGGGGATAGTGTCAAATGCCTTGGCTAAGTCCAGGTAGGCTTTCTGCATGGATTTCCCATCATACAGAGCCTTTGTGACTGTCTTAAAGAAGTCCACCAGGTTTAACAGGCATCATTTCCCTTTGACAAATCCACACTGTTTGGAGATTACCAATATCTGTGTTGATAAGGCCCATGATGATTTGTCCCATGGCATTGCAGATATGTCTAGTCAGGTTAATAGGTCTATAATTCCAGGGAATGTACCACCTCTGTGAAAACGAATAATGTTGGCTGTTTTCCAATCAGCTGGGATGAAGCCAGTTGTTACACTATGATTGCAAAGAGTTCCCACTGGTGTTACTAATCCATGTTGGAACCCATGTAGGATACAGCCTGGGATGTTATCAGGTCCCATAGATGCTGTGTCTTTGTCCTTAGTGTGGACAATTTTCACCTGTTCTTTAGAAATACAAGGTAGGGGACAGGTGATAGGGTTTTCAATGGGTACTTGTGGTGAGGACAGGGGAGTTTTCACAGCACCTGTCAGTCAACAGGTTAGTTATGTTCACAGGCTCAGTACATCTGTTATCATTAACTATAAGTTCGGCACAAATCTGGGCCTTCCCTTTTAGGTTACAGATGTAACTATAGAATGCCTTGAGTTTGCCCTTTATGAAGGAAGCTATTTTGGACCCATACTTTGTTTTGGAGGACTTCAAAACAACTCTTATTTGCTTATTTAAGCTGAGGGGGGAGTGCTTCCAGTTTAGGGTAGCTCCCTCCCTCCTACTCATACAAAGCAATTTCTTCCTCTAATTGTAAACCCTGTTATTGCTAGGTGTCTTAACATGACACTGCACTCACTGGAAGCAGTACTCAACTTGGAAGACTTACACATTTGTGCAGTCACAGTGACCTGGTTCACAGCTGTGGGGAGCACCCCAACCATATTGGACAACACCTCCTTCCACACATTCAGACGACAAACAGAAGGCATAAAAATTTAAGGAGGAGGTGTTTCCTTAATCATCACAGATGAATACACTTCCAGACTGGTTCCACAGTAGGATTCCCTGGGAATACTTCAGGTGCAATTAACTGTTGGTTGGACACTTATTCAAGTAATTGCCAGGTACAGACACCACACTGGCTAACAACAGGCAAAACAATGCTCTTATTTAAGAGTGAACCCTAAAAATTTTAGAGCAATAACTTGCCTTCTGACAACGTATAAACTATACACTGAAATTGACAACGACTGAGTTTATAGTCATTCAGAAGAAAACTCAATTATGGCAGTAGAACAAAAGGGTAATAAAACAAAGTCATATGGAATAGAGGATCATGTGTTGTTAATTAAAGTTATAGTGGAGAACTGTAAAAAGGGGAAGAATCTAAGTATGCCATGGATGGACTACAAAAAAGCATTTGATAGTATCCCACATTCATTGATAAAAGAGTGCTTAAAATGATTAAGATACACCCTACATGGATTGACTACATTACAGTAACCATGAAACAATGGCAGACCACTTTGCAAGTAAGCCATGATAAAGGACAGATTATTATCCCAGGGATAAAAATTTAAAGGGGGATATTCCAAGGTGACGCCCTGTCACCATTGCTATTCTGCCTTGCCATTAACCCATTAAGCTGTTTTCTTAACAGCTTAAGCCATGGTTACAATTTGGCTCCTAGAAAACAACAAAGTCTAATGACTTCCCATCTTATCATTGTTGATTATTTAAAACTGTATAGCTCATCAGATGAGGAATTGAAAGCACAGCTGCAGGTTGTCAAAACTTTTTCAGATGATATTAGAAAGTTATTTGGTCTTGATAAATGTGCAAAAGCAACCTTTAAAGTAGGAAAACTGCAGCACCAGGAAAACATCAGTTTGGGACAAGAATGTGATATAAAAGAACTTGAACAAGAGGGAATGTATAAATACTTGGGAATTGATGAAGGATCAGCAATAAAACATGAACAAATGCAAATAAAACTCAGTAAGGAATACTTTAGAGGACTTAAATTAATCCTGAGAAAGCCATTGACATCTAATATCTGAGCTGGGGCTGGCTAAGATCTACCTGCAATCAACTAAACATATAAGCAAATTTAAGTACAATGTTATCTGCAGTTTTTCATATAGTACTGCATTTTATTTTTTTCACTGAGTATTAATTGAATTGAATATTGTGGGCTCTCTGTCTCTACAAAGAGCTTGTTAGAAGTGTAGCCATTTGTAGCAGTGGGGTGTAGTTTCATTTCACTGATATTCTGTCTTTAACTCCTAGCCTAGGGGGTTGGTCTTGCCATATAAGTGTTGCATCTTGTGTTATTTTTGCTAAAATATCTGAGCTTTGGCTGGCTAAGATCTACCCGCAATCAACTGGATGTATAAGTGAATTTAAGGACACTTTTATTTGCACTTTTTCATATAGTACTGCATTTTATTTATTGTTTTCACTGAATATTAATTGAATTGAATATTGTGGGCTCTTTGTCTCTTCAGAGAGCTTGTTAGAAGTGTAGCCATTGGTAGCAGTGGGGGGGTGGTTTCATTTCATTGATATTCTGTCTTTAACTCCTAGCCTAGGGGGTTGGTCTTGCCATATAAGTGTTGCATCTTGTGTTATTTTTGCTAAAATATCTGAGCTTTGGCTGGCTAAGATCTCCCTGCAATCAGCTGGATGTATAAGCAAATGTAAGTACACTTTTATCTGCACTTTTTAATATAGTACTGCATTTTATTTTTTCACTGAATTGGAGTTCCTTCGCTGAAGGTTGTGCATTAGGCCCGGCAAGCCAGTACGTAAAAATCTACTGCCAGTCATTAGTGGACTGGAGTTCCGCTGTGGTGACCCCTAACCAGGAAAACCCGAAAGACACAAACAAACATTAATTGAATTGAATATTCTGGGCTCTCTGTCTCTACAGAGAGCTTGTTAGAAGTGTAGCCATTGGTAGCAGTGGGGTGTAGTTTCATTTCATTGATATTCTGTCTTTAACTCCTAACCTAGGGGGTTGGTCTTGCCATATAAGTGTTGCATCTTGTATTATTTTGCTAAAATATCTGAGCTTTGGCTGGTTAAGATCTACATGTAATCAATTTGATGTATAAATTAATTTAAGTACACTTTTATCTGCACTTTTTCATATAGTACTGCATTTTATTTTTTTTTTACTAAATATTAGTTGAATTTAATATTGTGGGCTCTGTGTCTCTACAGAGAGCTTGTTAGAAGTGTAGCCATTGGTAGCAGTGGGGAGTAGTTTCATTTCAATGATATTCTGTCTACCTCCTAGCCTAGGGGTTGGTCTTGCCATATAAGCGTTACATCTTGTGTTATTTTTGCTAAAATATCTGAGCTTTGGCTGGCTAAAATCTACCTGCAGTCAACTGGGCGTATAAGTGTATTTAAGTACACTTTTATCTGCACTTTTTCATATAGTACTGCATTTTATTTATTTTTTTCACTGAATATTAATTGAATTGAATATTGTGGGCTTTGTGTCTCTACAGTTAGTTCCTCACCCTCCCTTCCTATTCTTGTTTTGATGTTAATCTTGGTGGCTTTGTAACTGCCTGCCCCTCTTGCAAATTTGTATTTGGATACTCCTTCTGCACCCATCTCATTTGCTCACTCAGCTGAGTGAAGTGAGATCATATTCTGATTCCAGGCACTCCTACTAGTCCCATCTCTTCAGCTGTATCCATTGTATACAAAGAGAGTATTTGGGAAGGACAACCCCTGTAGCCTCAATCCTGCTGTTCCCTCCCTCAAAAAAAAAAAAATATATATATATATATATATATATATATATATATATATATATACTTTATTCAGCTGTTCTTACTGTAACTGTCTTAGGTTGTGGTTCTCTGTGCTGTTATCCATTCAGTTGCTCTTACTCTGCACTTATTACTGCCTTTTAGTCACCTTCTAATTTACTGCCTTCTGCACGTTTTTAGTCATTTGTTAATTTAATTGAATTTATTTAAACTGTATTTGCCGTAATATTGCTACACACTCAAGTGTGCTAGCCTGCACTGCATTTGAACTGTATTTACTGCTGTTTTAGCTCCTTTTCCATAAACAAATGTTCTAACCTTGTTTCCTGCCTTTCCTGTAACTAGTCTAGTCCAGATACAGACTTGCTGTATCCAGGACTGTTGGTAAGCTTCTGAGCCCCCAAGCCTTTCTGTGTTGGAGGGAAGCCTTCTAGCTTATTAGTGGAAGTAGTAAGCACCAGGTAGCCTATCTGCCACAAGAGGAGTGGGTTTTGGCCCAGCAATTGTAGTTTATTGGCTGTTTGGGCAATTTTTCCATCTCTTTCAACTTTCTGGTTTAAAAGCTAGCATTTGCATGTGTTCCCTGCCTTTCCTGTAACTAGTCTAGTCCAGGTACAGATTTGCTGTATCCAGGACTCTTTGTAAGCATCTGAAACCCTGAAGCCTTTCTGTGTTGGAGAGAAGCCTTCTAGCTTATCAGTGGGCATGGTAAGTAATAGGTAGCCTATCTACCACAACAGGAGTGGTTTTTGGCCCAGAAATTGTAGTTTATTGACCATCTGGGCAGTTTTTCCACCTCTTTCAACTTTCTGGTTTAAAAGCCCACGTTTGCACTTGTTTCCTGCCTTTCCTGTAACTAGTCTACCCAAATACAGATTTGCTGTATCCAGGACTGTTGGTAAGCTTCTGAGTCCCCCAAGTCTTTGTATGTTAGAGGGAAGCCTGCTAGCTTATCAGTGGGAGGGGTGAGCAATAGGTAGCCTATTTACCACAAGAGGAGTGGTTTCTGGCCGAGAAATTGTAGTTTATTGGCCATTTGGGTACATCTCTTTCAACTTTCTGGTTCAAAAGACTGCATTTGCATTTGTTTCCCACCTTTCCTGTAACTAGTCTAGTCCAGGTACAGATTTGCTGTATCCAGTACTGTTTGCAAGCTTCTGAGCCCCCCCCCGCCCCTAGCCTGTCTATGTTGGAGGGAAGCCTTCTAGCTTATCAGTGGGAGTGGTAAGTACTAGGTAGCCTATCTACAAAAGGAGTGTTTTTTGGCCCAGAGATTGTAGTTTATTGACCATTTGAACAGTTTTTTTCAATTGCTTTCAACTTTCTGGTTTGAAAGCCCACATCTGCGTTTCCCACCTTTTGTGTAACTAATCTAGTCCATATACAGATTTGCTGTACCCAGGAGCTGTTTGTCAGCTTCTGAGCAGTGCAAGTCTGCTCTTCAATTTTTCCCTTAGATCTGCTAGTTCTCTCCTCTCTTGTACTTTTACTAGCTTGTTAGTTTAGCACTTTACCAGACTTCTTGAAGCAATTACTGTAGTACACAAAAGTGCTGCCAGCACTAAACGTTCTACAAGGAAACAGCTCCAGTACTTATTAATGCCCACCCCTCCAGGCATGTCTAAAGGTAATTTCCCTGTGCTTTCTTCTATTAACCTGGTGAACGTGGGCATCCTGAGGCAATGTAGCAACTGCCTCATGTACACTGACAACCCTCTCCTCTCCCCCCCCAACACTCAGACTTGTGAGAGATGCACTTATATATCCAAACTGGAAGCCACACACTCTCCAGCCAAGACCAGAAAAGCTGGTCAAGAGGAGAAAGTCAACACTTGCACCACACCACATGGAACACATAGCCCTCCAGAACACACATCAGCATTACCTTCACATAAAAACACAAACCACACACCAACCTTCACGGAAGCTCTCAATAAAAATCTAACCAAACAGCAGAGACCTCCAAGGCAGAAACGCACTTGACCACCACAGCACAACACTAATCACAAGACACATAACTCTCCTAAAATGTGTGCCACTCAACCAAAGCCCCTGAGTAAAAACAGCATGCCCAACACACTAGTCATAGGTGACTCAATAGTGAGGCACACTGATGTCCCACTCACTAGGTTGAATAAGAAGAAAGTAACACTCATCTGCCTGTCAGCCACCAGGATCTGCCACCTAATGCACGCATTCAGTTCCCTCAACAACAGGTACAAATATGACTCTAAAATTGTATATATGGGTGTAAATGACCTGAGACGTACCTCCGTGGACTACATGAAAAGATACATGGAGGAGCTCTCGGATTATGTAGCCCAGGCGGGTATGACACTAGCCCTGAACAGCATCCTACCATCACCCAGAATGATACCACAGTACAAGCAGAAAATGAATGATTTTAACAATTGGCTAAGTTTCTGGTGTCATTCTAAGGGGATCCAGTATCTGTCTGCCTAGGATGACATGATTGACAGACCTCGATGCTTTGCCAGAGATGGCCTGCATCTGTCACCCCTGGGCTTCCGGATACTGGCCAAGGCTCTTGCCACCCCTATAGTGCCTTTTTAAGTGGTGTTCCAAAGACCAAATTGCCACCATAACAACTACAAACAAATGCAATTTGAGGGTCATGCTGCTCAATGCTAGAAGTCTAAATCTCAAAATGCACTCTCTCAAAGTACTCCTTAAAATGAAGAACATCGACATTTGTTCTGTAACAGAGACCTGGTTCAAGGCAGCAGAAGGCACCCCTGCACTGCCAGGCTACAACTCATTCAACACCTTTTGGCCCAAGAACTTGGACCGAAGCTCCAAAGGCAGTGGTGTTTCCATATTCATAAAGGATGCGCACACCTCCAGATTGGCAGCCCAACATAATGCATCTGAGATACTTCAGGTGCAACAAACATTGGGTAAGACAGCAATTCAGGTTGTAGCCTGCTATAGGTCCCCAACCATGTCCCAAGATTCACCCTCCACATTCCAAAGCACCCTGGAGAATATTAGGGTCCAACCTAACACTCCCATACTGGGCAACTTCAACTACTCCTCCATTAACTGGGAAGACTATTCATGTACCAGTACACTTGCCCAACGCTTTCTGGAATTCATTAATTACAATGCCCTGAACCAGCTCATTTTTACCCCCACTAGAGGTAGCAACATGCTTGACCTGGTCATTACTAACATGGGCGACCATTGCTCTACACCAATAGTCAACTCCTCCCTGGTTAGATCCAATCACAAGCTAATCACCTTGGAAATCGACATCCTTCCCACCCCCACAACAAAGGTAACCACCATGAAAAACTTCTCCAAAGCTAACTTTGGGCTCCTAAAAACAGAGGTGACTAACTCCATGGCATACATGCAAATGGAGAATAGTTGCATGACCACCAAATCATACACCAATGCACTGTACGAACACGTACACAAATGCATGGATCTCACCATACCCAACAGAACTAAGACGCTCTCCTCAAAAAAAAAAATGTAAGCCAATCTAGTGGTCCCCTGCCACAAACATACTCTATAACAGAAAGAGGAAACTGATGCATAATAAGGTGAAGTCCCAAGACTGGAAAAACTCCCTTATCAGCCTCACCAAAAGGTTGAGATCCCTCATCAAATCCTCTAAAGCTAGCTATGAAAACAGAATTGTAGCAGATAGTAAAGACAACCACAAGGCCTTCTATAGTTATGTAAAGATTCTCCTTGGCAATACCCAGATTTGCTCTGAGCTACTGCACAATAGTACCTCCTATACCGAGCCAACAGATATTGCAAATATACTGGCAGACATATTCAGTGCTAACTTTACCCCCCCCCAGGACCAATCACAATACCAGTAGATTTCCAGTCACCCAGTATTACTGCTGCACAGGTTAAAACAGCACTGTCCAAGGCCAAGAATACAGCTTCTGTGGAACCTGACAGTAGCCCTGGCTGTGTTCTACATGAACTACAGAGTGAACTGGGACCTCACCTGTGTGCCCTGTTCAATCACAGCCTCACCTCAGGCTTTGTCCCTACCAAATGGCACACTGTTACAGTCATCCCTCTCCACAAAAGAGGAGCAACTACAGACCCCGGGAACTATCACCGCATTAGCCTGATGAGTCTGATATGCAAAGCTATGGAACGCATCATCATGGACCTAATAAACAAGGATATAGGGAATTTCTAAACTCTGGATCCTACACAGTTTGATTTTGTGAAGGGTAGATCATGCCTGCTCAACTTGGTTGACTTCTTTGAGTCAGTCACCAGAGCTGTGGACGAAGGTAAGGTAGTTCATACAGACTACCTTGATCTGGCCAAGGCCTTTGATACCATTCCCCACTCAGGAATCATAGAAAAACTTACTAAGCTAGGCATCAATCCCTATATCACTAGGTGGGTTGCAAACCGGCTCACAGAGAGAACCCACAGTGTGAAAGTAGCTGACTCCAAATCAGACTGCTGACCTATCATGAGTGGAGTCCCACAGGGTTTGGTCCTGGGTCCTCTCCTGTTTGATATCTACTTCTCTGAAGTTCAGGCCAACATGAAGGGACTCTGGCTGACAAAGTTCGTAGATGATTGCAAGTTGGGAGCTATTATTAACTCCCCAAGTGATGTTGACATCCTGCAGAAAGGCCTCAATGAGACCAATGACTGGTGTCAGAAACATGGCCTTAAGCTCAGTGCCAAAAAATGTGTCTTCATCCCCTTTGGGAAAAACCTGGTTCCCTTGAATTACCACATTGATGGTAGTCCACTGAACACAGAAGGCATTATAGGAGATCTGGGAAAACAGGCTGACAGCAGCCTCTCTTTTGACCACCATGTTGACACTGTGGTCAGAAAGTCCTTCTATGTGGCACATCTCATTACAAAGGGTTTTGCATCCAGGAAAAAAGAAGTCATGGCCTCCCTCTACTCTTCTCTCATTAGGCCAATCATCGAGTACAATGCCCCATTTGGCATGTAACTCACTAGACACCTGCAACAACTGGAGAGGCCACAGAAGTACCTTACACTGAGGATCCTAGGCCTTAAACACTTGTCCTATATGGACAGACTCAAAAAACTCTAACTATCCTGTCTCATATCACCTACTTAGAGGCGATCTCAGCTTGACTTACAAAGCCATGTCTGACCCAGCTCTGTTAGAAATGCTGCATCTAAAAAAATCCCAATCGCTCCCCATCACATGCTCCAGAGACCTCAAGTTCATTACCACAATCAACAGAACATGCTGGAGGGACAGGTTCATGACCCAGAGACTACCCATGCTATGGAATAGACTTCCCATACATATCAAGCTGAGCACCTCACTGGCCCTCTTCAAGAGAAATCTTGATGAGTGGATGGGAAATAGAAAATTCATGCCGGGGATCATTCCAGTGATTCTACTCGACAGAGGCACTAGGAACTAAGGTTGGGTGCCACGATGCCAGGGTAATCCTGTGGGCTAGCCTTGTAAAGGCTCAAGGGCCATTAGCCTAGTAAACACCAATGAACCTATGAATCTATGAACAAGATTCAAGCTATAAATCAATTTGCTCTTCCTGTCCTTATAGTTTTGGAGTGATTGACTGGCCTCAAGAAGTGTTGGATAGATTAGATTTTAAAACAAGAAGGATGCGTCATGCTCACTAAATAATTTATAAAAAATCAGTGTACATCAAGATTATATATCCTCATTCCAAAGTAGGGATGGACCTCCTTGAAATTGATTACATGTATAGATGTGCAACTGTGGAACTCCACACATATCTACTGACCTCACAAGATGCAAATGTAGTGAAAGTTTTGAAACATGAGGAGAATAAATCTAAGATGACTTCTCTGCTTAATTTACCAGAAGCATATCGACGTCAGACAGTAATGGAACTCACACCAGAAGTACATAAGAGCCAGGTAGCCACTGCATGTGCCAAAAAACAACAAAAAAGAATATAAGTTGAAGGACCAGATGAGAAAGCAAGAAATGTGAATGTGAAAAAAACATAAATATAGTTGCAAGTACAGAAAACTTTTGGAAGAACCTCATCTTGATTAGGAATGAACGTAGGAATGGTTAAGGAGAGGTGAATTCAAACCAAGAAATGAAAGGTTAATATTGGCAGCCCAAGCTAGTGGGCTATGTACACGCTGGTTTACAAAGTCCATTGAACATGTGGGAAACACAGACAAATGTAGGTTTTGTAAAACCAATCTGGAAACAGTCACACACCTTGTTGCTGGTTGCGACACACTAATTGCAGAAGAACTGTATACTGAAAGGCATAATAATGCAGTGAGACTGTTGCACTGGGGATTGTGCAAACATTATGGCATCAAAGTGGCTAAAAAACACTGCAAACATGAGCCACAAAGCATCACAGAAATGGATGAAGTTTTTATCACATGGGATTGCCCATTACCAACAGTTCAAAAGATAGATGCTAGAAAACCGGATATAGTGGTCCAAGAAAAGAAGACAAAAGTAGCATTGATCATTGAAATCACCACACCCAGTAACTAGAGTGTCTTGCATACAGAAAGACACAAAGTACTGATCATTGAAATCACCACACCCAGTGACTAGAGTGTCTTGCATACAGAGAGAAACAAAGTCATAAAATACCAGGATTTACAGGCAGAAACCAGAACAATGTGGAAGAAAGATGCCCAGACAGTTCCAAACAAATTCCAAAAGGAGACATTACTGAGCACATTGCAGGTGCTGCAAAGAACACTTTTGCCTGGCATCAAAGATTGAAACAATATTAATTTTATGAACTTTAATCATACTTTGACTTAGGAATGGGGTCCATTCCTGTCATGGGCATACACTGTTGAAACTCCTTGTGTTCTGACTGAAGAGTGTTCTCAAACAATCTGGAAATATATTGGAAATAAGTATAATTCTTGAACTTTAACTTTTCAGAGTTCTGCATTGTCTTAATTTTTGCCTGACTGAATTATTTTATATATTTGCTGACTGAATTATTTTATATATTTGCTGGCATTGCTTTTTGTTTCTGATCTCTTCTGAAACTGGTTCCTCCCCAATCCTGTGGTGGTGTTAAAGTTTATAAAACTGGTCTAACAGCTTTTTTGTTATCTGATTGCTTTAAAGTTTGCTGATTTAAAATTGCCCCATTTGTAAATTCCTGCATACACTGTTAGAAACTCCTTGTGTTCTGACTGAACAGTGTTCTCAAACAATCTGGAAATATATTGCTGATAAGTATAATTCTTGGCACTTTAACTTTTCAGAGTTCTGCAGTGTCTTAATTTTTGCCTGACTGCATTATTTTATATATTTGCTGACTGAATGATTTTATATATTTGTTGGCATTGTTTTTTGTTTCTGATCTCTTCTGAAACTGGTTCCCCCCAATTCCTGTGGTGGTGTTAAAGTTTATAAAACTGGTCTAACAGATTTTTTGTTATCTGTTTATTTCAAGGTTTGCTGATTTAAAATAGCCCCTGTTTGTAAATTCCTGCACACACTGTTAGAAACTCCTTGTGTTCTGAATGAAGAGTGCTCTCAAACAATCTGGAAATATATCACTGATAAGCATAATTCTTGGCACTTTAACTTTTCAGAGTTCTGCATTGTCTTAATTTTTGCCTGACTGAATTATTTTATATATTTCCAGACTGAATTATTTTATATATTTGCTGGAATTGTTTTTTATTTCTGATTATATTACCTCAGCAAGAGCCTGCCTGGGTGTCCTGCAGAGTCCTACAGCAGCAGAGAGAGAGGGAAAAGGGAGACTTTGAGTGGATTAAATACCTCAAATACCTCTATTTTGCTTTTTATTGCTTATTGTTGCTAGCTGTATTATTGGGCAGCTGTGGTGGTGCAATGGTTAGCGTTGCCACCTCAAAGCAAGAGGTTCTCCGGTTTGATCCTCGGTTGGGGTGCCTTCTGTACTGAGTCTGTATGTCCTCCCTGTGGTCACATGGGTTTTCTCTGGGTGCTCTGGTTTCCTCCCACATCCCAAAGACATGCTGTAGGTGGATTGGATACTCTAAATTGGCTCTAGGTGTGTGTGTGTGTGTGTGTGTGTGTGTGTGTGTGTGTGTGTGTGTGTGTGTGTGTGTGTGTGTGCCTTCCATGGGAGGTTGGGCACCAGGCTGGTAACTTGACACTGTAAAATCTTCACTGCCAATCATGAACAGACAGGTAATCCACTGTGGTGACCTCTAACCAGGAAAAGCCAAAAGAAGAAGTTGCTAGCCACATTATTCTGAGTGTTTTTATTAACTTTGCTGCTTATTTGAACTGTTGTTTGAATTCTTATACCGTTTGCACTTTAATTGATCGTTTTAAGTGCTTTTCAACTGTTTAACTGCTAAGGGCTACACACTCTAGTGTGATAGCCATTTTCTGCTTTAAAAGTATTTGTATTTCTGTATCTGCTTTAACTTTGGAAAAACAAAAAAAAAATCCTAATTCTATGTATTCGTTTCCCACCTTTCTAGAATCAGTAGAATCTGGTTTTCAGATTTTGCTGAATTCTGGGCTGTTTGTAAGTTTCTCTGTTGTCCATACCTTTCTAAGATAGAGGAAAGCTTCTCTGTTCATCAGTGAGAGTGGTGAGCTTTGAACAGCCTGTCACTGGAGGAGTGGTTTCAGCTTAGAATCTGTAGTTTTATTGGCTATTTTGGGCTATTTCTATCCTTTTCATCTTGCTGTTTAAAAACACATTTGCACATTGTTTGCGCTTGTATTACCTCACCAACAGCCTGCCTGGATCTCCTTCAGAGTCCTACAGCAGCAGAGAGAGGGAAAAGGGAGACTTTGAGTGGAATAAGTAACTCTGTTTTGCATTTTATTGCTTATTGTTGCTAGCCACATTATTCTGACCATTTTTTATTAACTTTGCTACTTATTTCAACTGTTTTTTGAATTCTTATACTGTTTGCACTTTAATTGATTGTTTTTAAGTGTTTTTTAACTGTTTAACTGTTAAGGGCTACACACTCAAGTGTGATAGCCATTTTTCTGCTTTAAAAGTGCTTGTATTCCTGTATCTGCTTTAACTTAAAAAAAAAAAAAAAAAAAAAAAAAATACAAAAAAATCCTATCTCTGTATTGGTTTCCCACCTTTCTAGAACAAGTAGAGTTCAGTTTTCAGATTTTGCTGAATTCTGGGCTGTTTGTAAGTTTCTGTGTTGACAGACCTTTCTAAGATAGAGGCAAGCTTCTCTGTTCATCAGTGAGAGTGGTGAGCTTTGAACAGCCTATCTGTCAGTGGAGGAGTGGTTTTAGCTCAGAATCTGTAGTTTTATTGGCTATTTTGGGCTATTTCTTTCCCTTTCATCTTTCTGTTTAGAAACTCGTGTTTGTGCGGTTTTGTGCATCACACATCTGTGTTTAACTACTGTCAAACTATTCCTGGTGCCAGAAAGTCTACTCTTCAGATTTTCCCTTAAAACTAGCCAGTTTTCTAGTTTTAGCATTCAAAACTGTTTATGTTCCCTTAGAACTACCCAGTTTTTCTAGTTTTAGCACTGAAAACTGTGTCCAGATCTTGTTGCAAGTACTAAATATTCTAAAATGTATTGCAGTACTCAACTTTCTTCACTTATCAAGAGGAAATCAGTTCTTAGTACTTAAATTAATAAGCACTAACCAGACATGTCTAAAGGTCAGCTCCCACTGTTTTTTCCTGTCCACCTGATGAATCTGGGCATCTTGGGACAATGTAGCAATTGCCTCATGTACACTGACAACCCTCTCCTCCTACCACCCAACACTACAACCTGCGAGAGATGCACTTATATAGCCAAACCGGAAGCCAAGCTCTCTCCAGCCAAGACTGAACCATACAGTCAAGAGGAGAAGGTAAACATCACACCACACTCTATACATAGTCCATCAAAACCTGCATCACCCAAACACACACGTAGTAACACAAAACACACACCTACATTTGTGGAAGCTCTCAATAAAATCTGGACAAAGAACAGAGACCTCCAAAGCTGAAATGAAAGCAACCACCACCCTCCAATACTACCTGAATGACACATAGCCCACAAAATCAGTGTGCCTCTCAACCTCAGCCCATAAAGCAAAATAATGAACCCAACACACTAGTCATTGGCGACTCTATAGTCAGGCGCACTGACGTCCCTCTCAGCAGGTTAAACAAGGAGAATGTTGCTATCAGCTGCCTGTCAGGTCCCTGGATCCACCATATAATACACACACTCAGGTCACTCCACAAGTACAAATATGACTTTGTCATTGTCCATGTTGAAGTGAATGACCTGAGTTGTACCTCCCTAGACTACATGAAAAGAGACATGGAGGAGATCTCTGACTATGTGGCCCAGGCAGGTATGACACTAGCCTTGAGTAACATCCTGCTATCACCCAGAATGATACCACAGTACAAGGACAAAATGATTGACTTCAACAATTGGCTAAGCTTCTGGTGTTATTCCCAGGGGATCCAGTATCTGTCTGACTGGGACAACATGATCGACAGACCACAATGCATTGCCAGATTTGGCCTGCACCTGTCGCCTTTGGGATTCTGGATACTGGCTAAGGCTCTTGCCACCCCTATAGTGCCTTTTTTAGGCAAGGCTCAAACATCAAATGCACCACCGTAGTAGATACAAACAAGTGAAATCTAAGGGTAATGCTACTCAATGCTAGAAGTCTAAACCTCAAAATGCACTCACTAGAGGCACACTTTAAGATGGAGGACATTGACATCTGTACAGTGACAGAGACCTGGTTTAAAGCTCCAGAATGCACACCTACATTACCAGGCTATGATTCTTACCACACCTTTATGCCACCTAACCTTGACAGAAACACTAAATGAGGAGGTGTGTCCATATTCATAAAGGATATCCACACCTCCAGGCTAGTTGCCCAACATAATGCATCTGAAATTATCTAAGTACAATTAACACTGGGCAAGACTGCAATTCAGGTTTCATTTTGTTACAGATACCCCACCAAGCCCCAGGGCACCCACTCTATGTTACTCAATATACTGGATAATATTAAGGTACAGCCCAATACCCTAATATTGGGAGATTTCAACTACCCCACCATCAAATGGGAAAATTACTCATGTACTAACTCGTCTGCCCAACATTTTCTGGAATTCATCAATTCCAACGCCCTGGATCAGCTTGTCCATACCCCTACCAGGGGCAGCAACATCCTGGACCTGGTCATTACCAATATAGGTAACAGATGCTCCATGCCAGAGGTCAACTCCTTGCTGGTCAGGTCTGACCACAAGATAATCACCCTAGACATCCATATCCTGCCCCCACCCCCCATTAAGGAAACCACTGTAAAACAATTTCTCCAAATCCAACTTCATGCTTCTTAAGTCAGAAGTGGCCAACTTCACATCACCCACACAGAAGGAAGATAGAGGCACAACTGCTGAATCATATACAAAAGCACTGTATAAGCACATACATGAGTGCATGGACCGTGCCATCCCCAACAGAACCAAGATGCTATCCTCCAAAAAAAGGAAGCCAATCTTGTGGTCTCCTGCCATAAACAAACTCTACAGCAGAAGGAAGAAACTATTGCAAAAAAGTAAAATCCCATGATTGCAGGAACTCCCTGGTCAGCCTCAGCAAGAAGCTGAGATCCCTCATAAAATCCTCCAAAGCTAGTTACAAAAATAAAATCACCATGGATTCTAAAGACAACCACAAAGCTTTCTACAGCTATGTCAAGAATCTCAATGGCAACACTCAGAACTGCTTGGAACTGCAGCACAATGGCACTACATTTACTGAACCAACTGATATTGCCAACATCTTGGCAGATAGGTTCAGTGCAAACTTTTCATCCTGTCCCACCCAAATGGCCCATCTCCATACCGGGGGATTGCAAAGCCTCTGTAATCACGGATGCACAGGTAAAGAATGCACTCTGCAAAGCCAAGAACACAGCATCCATGGGACCGGACAACATCTCAAGCTGCATTCTGCATGAACTACAGAATGAACTGGCACCCCACCTAAGTACCATGTTCAATCATAGCCTCACTTCAGGCTTTGTGTCTATGGAATGGTGCACAGTGACAGTTATCCCACTCCACAAAGGGGGTGCCACCACTGACCCCGGGAACTACCGTCCCATTACTCTGATAAGCCTGGTCTGCAAGGCCATGGAAAACATCATCCTGGAGCTTATAAACAAAGACATAGGTAACCTCCAAACTCTGGACCCCACTCAGTTTGGGTTTGTAAAAGGTAGATTATGCCTCCTAAACCTGATTGACTTCTTCAAAGCAGTCACGAGAGCCATAGATGAGGATAAGGTGGTGCACACAGCCCATCTTGACCTCGCCAAGGCTTTCAACATCATCCCCCACTCTGGTATTATTGATAAACTCACTGGACTAGGCATAAATCCATATTTCACAAGATGGGTGGCCAACTGACTCACTGACAGAACCCACACAGTGAAAGTAGGCGACTCCAAATCTGACTTCAGACCAGTGACAAGCGGACTACCACAGGGTTCGGTCCTGGGTCCTCTCCTGTTCAGTATCTACTTCTCTGAAGTCCATGCTAATACAGTTGATCTCTGGCTAATGAAATTCACAGACAACTGCAAGCTATGAGCCATAATAGATTCACCTAAGGTTGTGGACATTCTACAAAGAGGCCTCATTGAGACTGATGGTTGGTGTCAAAGTCATGGCCTAAAGCTCAATGCCAAGAAGTGCATTGTCACCCCCTTTGTGAAAAACACCATACCCATGAACTACCACATATGCAGCAGCCTACTAAATACTGAAAGTGTGATAAGAGACCTTTGGACTCAGGTGGACAGTAGTCTCTCTTTTGATAATCATGTCGCCACAGTGGTCAGGAAATCCTTCTAGTGGCACACCTCAAAACAGAGGGGTTCTCTTCCAGAAAAAGAGAGGTCATCGTTCCTCCCTACTCATCCCTCATCAGACCCATTACAGAGTACAACGCTCTGTTTGGCATGTACCTGGCAAGACATCTGCAACAACTAGAAAGGCCACCGAAATACCTCACTAGGAAGATTACTGGCCTCAAACAGATGCCATACGCAGACCGTCTCAAAAAACTCCAGCTCTACTCTGTCACATATTGCCTACTTAGAGGTGACCTCTGTCTGACATACAAAGCCATGTGTAATCCAGATCTGATGGACATGCTACACATAAAGAAATCCCAATCTCAACGAGCCACATGCTCCAGGGACCTGAACCTTGTTACCACAATAAACAGAACATGCTGGAGGGATAGATTCCTATCCCAGAGACTTCCCATGTTCTGGAAGAGGCTACTCAATCATGTCAAGCAGAGCTCCTCATTAGCACTCTTTAAGAGAAATCATGACAATTGGATGGGAAACAGGAAATTCACCCTGGGTATCACTGCTGTGGCACTGCTTGACTGAGGCACAGGAGAATAATTTTCTTGGGTGGTGAAGGCCAGGGAGCCTCATTTGGCTAGGCTTATATAGGCCCTAGGGTCAATAGCCTAGTATATACCTATGAACCTATGGTATTAGAAACCCAAAAAATATGGAGAAATTAGAAAAGGGAGAGACCTTATCAACAAAGTTATAGGTAAGCTCAAAACAGCTGCCCCCAGTCAATTTTGATTTATCAAAGGGAAATAATGCCTGTGAAACATTGTCGACTTCTTCGAGACAGACATCAAGGACCTGGACAAAGGGAAATCTGTGCATACAGCCTACCTAGATGTAGTCAAAGTGTTTGACACTATCTCCCACTGAGGCATCAAAGACAAACTCCCCCAGCTAGGTATCAACCATTATATTATTAGATGCGTCGCTAACTGGCTCACTGATAGAACCCATAGAGTGACAGTAGTGGAAACCACCTCCAACAACAGACCTGCAACCAGTGTTGTTCCACAGGGATCTCTCCTGGCATCTCTGCTGTTTGGAATGTAGTTTTCTAAACTACAAGCTAAAATTAAAGGTCTGTGGCTGACAAAGTTTGCTGAAGACTGCAAACTGGGAGTGGTCATTGAAGCTCCAGATGATGACAACATCCTACAAGATGGTCTTACACAAACAAATGATTGATGCCAAACCCATGGCCTTAACCTCAGTGCAACAAAACTCTATTAACATCCCTCTCAGTAAGTGTGATGTTCCTGCTAACTCACTTATCTATAAAACAACCCTATGTATGAACTCACTGGTGAGACACCTGATCACACAGGTAGACAGTAACCTTACCTTTTATCACCATGTATGCACAGTGGTAAAAAGAGTATTCTATATTGCTCATCTCATAAATAAGGCAACTGTACCCTGAAGAGTAAAAGTAGTTATAACCTCTCTGTACTCTCCCATCATCAGGCCAATAGTGGAATTGAATGTCCCTTTTGGTATGTACCTTTGCAAGCATCTGCAGCAATTGGAGAAATCACAAAGTTTCCTCACAAGGATAATTCAAGGTGTTCAGCATCTGTCCTATGTGGATCATTTGAAATTACTGTCACTGTATTCTGTTTCATGCATATTACCCAGAGGAGATCTATGCCTTTCATATAAGGCAATATGTGAACAAGCTTTATTGGAAATGCTGCATATCCATAAATCAAATGGTACACGGGTTACTCACTCTATACATGTTAACCTGGTATGTGGTACTAACAAAACATGCTGGAGGATCAGATTTGACTCTCAGAGGTTACCACAACTTTGGAATTCACTCACACTTCATGTCAAACAGAACACCATATTGGTCCTCTTTAAACGCAACCTGGATGACTGATTGTGCAACTATAAATTCACCCTGGAGGGTTTCACCTGTGTCCCTCTTGGAGAGGGGCAATTGCTGCTGATCGGGAAAGTGAAGGCAGAACTTGTCTAGGCTTGTAAGGGGCCTAGGGGCATTAGCTTACTAAGTTCCTGTGATCCCATGATATGACCCATAGTCCATGTGGGAGTACATGACCTATGACATACCTCCCTAGACTATAATTACAGATACTATTTGAACTCTCAGAAGACATCTTTGCAGTCACTGACACATGACTTAAAGCCACAGAGAGCACAACAACAGTGCAAGTTTATTATGCCTTCCACACAGTTAGGCCAGCTACTTCACAGGCAAGGACTAAAGATGGAGGTGTCTCTATGTACATCAAAACTAAAGATATCTCGTGGCTGGTCAAAGAGGACAATGCACTTCATCTGTGCCTGGTTCAATGCACAATAGGCAAAATCCTAAAATGTGTAGATGGGAGTCCATGTTTTTATTTCTACATCCATGCAGGCTGTAGCCCCCCCCCCCTCCCCCCAATGATTGAGGGAACCCATATCATATATTTAAACTTATTGGAAACACTAGTTCTCCCACTCAATACCTTATGCATGGGTGACTTGCAGTACCCCACTATTAAATGGGAATCCTATATAACACAAACATACAGGTGCATAAATTACTTGATTTTGTAAACAGTAACTACAGTAACTCCCTGGACCAGACAGCCAGTACATCAACCAGGGGAGCAACCTTACTGGGTGTGAACCTCGGCAGTATGGCAGAGTATGCAGACCCCATACTGTAATGTCTTCTCAGGTAAGGTCCAACCACAAATGGTCTCCTTTGAAGTAGAAATAAAACATGGACTCCCATCTACACATGGAATATTCAGGAAGTACTGTAGGGCTGACCTACTGCTAATAGGTGATACATTGTCCAAATCTCAAACCCCCATAAACACTGAGAACACTGTGGCTTATGCATACATGTTCAAAGAAACCCTGTACAAGCATGTTACTAGCTGCATAGAGGCAGCCATTCCCACCAGGGAGAAGTACAGACCTAACTCAAAATTAAGCCTCCCTAATTGGATCACAGATTCAATAGGCTGTATACAGAAGGAAGAATTTCATGTCAAAACATAGGGGTGCAGCACACAGCTGGATAAAAACATTCTCAAAGTAAATAAATAAATCAGAGGAAAAATGAAGGCTACCACAGTTCAGGATCCAAGGCCAAGGACAACCACAAAGCATACTTTAGCTGTGTCCACAACCACAAAGGTAAAACACAATTGTGTGCATATCTCATTGTAATTGGAACCACCTATAATGAGGGACATGATATAGCAAACCACCTAGCTCTTAAATTGGGCCCCAGCATTGCCCCTCTCTCCCCCTCCATCTTCCCTCAATAAAGACCATCAAATATAATTACCCCCTACTATCACTTGGGATCAGGTCCTTAATGCTCTAAGTCCAAGTACACTGTATCAATGAGCCCACAGAATATCCCAGCATGCCTTCTATATAGCATGAAACATAACCTTTCATGACCTCTGCAATTAGTATTTCACTGTATCATCATAACAGACATTGTGCTTCATGAATTAGGAAGAGTAACAGTCATGCCTCTACGCAAAGGTGGACCGTCTACAGACCCTGGAGACAACAGATACAGATGTCTCAGCAGTCTGATATGTAAAGCATTAACAAAATTATCTTGGTAATGATCAATAGATATGAAGTACACCTACAGACATGGGACCAAACACAGTTTGGTTTTGTTAAGGGTAGATCATGCCTACCCTACTTAATGGACCTATTTAAAAGGTAACCAAAGCAATGAAAGATGGAAAATGATTCACTCCACCTACCATGGTCAGGCATTTGACACTATAACCCCATCAGGCATTACTGGCAAATTCAAGAGGTTAGAAACAAACTAGTATGTCAGTTGGGGGATAGCCAAGTGGCTGACAGACAAGATCCATGAAGCTATCAGTGGGGAGTCTACCTGTACAATGAGGCCAGTTCCCAGTGGACTCCCTCACAAATCATTCTTCAGACTACTTCTTTTATGCATTTACTTCTCTGTAGTCATGGCCACTGTCACTGGTCTCTGGCTGACTAAATTTGTTGATTATTACAAATTAGGAGCTGCCATTGCATCCCAGACTGACATAAATGTTATCCTGGAGGGGATGACACACGTGTGCAGTTGCTGTAAGAACTATGGACTAACAGTAATTGCCAAGAAATGTACAATACTATCCTTTGTGAAGTCATCCACCCATGGTAACTATTGTATTGACTGCATACTTCCAACAGTTGACCCAGTAGTCAGGGACTTATGGATACATAGATAGTGATCTAGTCTTTGACTGTCACATGTCTGTAATATTGGAGAAATCATTCATTTTTGTGCAACCTATAAACAAAAGCATGGCATGTAAATCCAAGGAAGCCATTCTTCCACTGTATTCGGCATTCATCAGACCTATTATTGAGTGCAATGGCACTTTTGGTATGTAACTAACCAGACCTATCTGACAGCTGTAACATCCACAGAGGTTCCTCCCTAAGCCACTGCATGGTGTACACAACATGTCCTATGCAGACTGTGTCAAGGCCCTATCCATGTATTCTGTCTCCTACATGCTTTGGAGGGGAGGTGCATGCATGCCATACAGGGCAGTATCAGATCCCACTGTGGACCTCCCACATATCTACAAAACAACTAACACCAGAATTACCTGTTCTACAGGCCTACATCTTGCATGTGGTGTAAATAGTACATGCTGGACAGACAGGTATGTAAACGGAGACTACACCCTATATGGAACAGGCTCCCCATCCATGTGAAGCAGAGTTCCACCCCAATGCAAATCATGTGCAAGTTACACAATTGGATGGGTAACAGGACAACCATACGTAGTTTAGGACCAGTGTCTCTAATGGACACAGGGAAACTGTTGATGGTTCATCTCCCA
Organism: Protopterus annectens; assembly: GCF_019279795.1. NCBI lineage: Eukaryota > Metazoa > Chordata > Ceratodontiformes > Protopteridae > Protopterus > Protopterus annectens. Next base: position 847,529,034 of record NC_056727.1, on the reverse strand, counting down.
TGCCTCGGCTTGTAAATGTTTCATCTCTCAGAACCCTGCTTACACTTATCAAGGGTATCAGATTTTGACAGACTTTAGGGATGCATGGTTAGGCTTAAATAAGCCCTTGTGTTCATTAGCCTTTTAAACACGTATGAACCTATGAACCCATGAACCTATACTGTTTTACCTTTCTGATGACATTTTTCTTCTCTGCTGGCATTCAGTCCTGTGGACTGACATTGATGGTTGATTGTTGATGCTTACCCATAGATGTGTCCTACACCGTCCTGAAAATGAGACATAAACATTTCCATGAGACACCTGTCATTGTGCGACTACACAGCCATTACAATAGCATCCAGCATAACCTAACCACGTTATTATGGTATACTCATTATAAGTGGTAATGTACAATATCTGTAAATGACCAGTAAAAGTAGCATGTCAAAAGCAGGAATAGATAAAACAAATTCATATTAATATAGATAGTCACCCTGTGCATCACACACATAGATTTATTTCCCCTGGATCCATGAGAAAGATGATAGGGATGTGGCACAGGTATGTGAGTCAGTAAGGGAAGCAGGCAAGATGGACTATGGAAATGTGGCATGGGTATCTGGAGGCGACCTAAATGTGACAGAGCTGTGTGAGAACCAAGCTCAGTGCTCGACCTATGTGTCTGCATGTTGAACAGCTGTGAGCCATGCATGGTAGAGCTGACAGTTCATTGTCTCCACCTCCAAACATGTGAATTGGCTCTCCCAAGAGTTGCACTAGCACCTCCTCTCCCAAGGTCAGATGCTGTGCTACTATCTGAGGGTGACTGCTGTCTCTAGGAATGTGTCCTCCACTGGAACACCCAAGACAATGAGCCCATGGTCTGCTACATCTTAGTGTGGGTGATGTACTCCCATCTGCAGTGCTGGATGTATTGCCACTACGGGACCGTGATTGTGCAAAGCCACGTTATTCACAGCAAATTTATTTGCTGATATATGTCCATGAGGCCAACACTTAGCTCCAACCAGATGTTCCATCATAGACAAAGTGCATTCCAAGGCAGATAGTGTGTGTGATCTGTTTCAGGCAATGTCTTTCTGCTGCATCCATCAACCATTCCAGGATATCAGCAACATGGTGGAGACAGTCACAGATGTCAGACTGTGATGCATCCATAAACTTGAGAATTTATCGTAGTTCCTTTCTGAATGTGCCTGTGCCTCCATGATTGCCCTAAACATACACTGAATAACACATGATGAGACACCTGCAACAGGTTGTGGAGGGGCAGCAGGCCTCCTACAAGCACCCCTATCAATCCGCCTGTGTGGGACCTTACCAAATGTTTGGCTATAGCCAGTGTCGACAGTCACTGCCGCCACAGTAGCCACACTTCCCTGTTCAATGTCCCCACCCTCTGACTGTCCAATATCTGTGGCCACAGGGGGCTGGGTATGCATAGGCATACTGAATGTGTACATTGATAATGAGGACGGATGAGGGATGTCAACCTCTATGTCAAATTCAGCCCCTGCAGCCCCCAGCTATGCCTTACTTTGGCCACCATCATCATTAATCTGAAGAGACACTGACATCAGGTTGTGAAGGGAACAAAGACCAACCTCCCTGGTCACCTGTAACAATAAGGGGAAAGCATTACATTAATACCTGCACTAGTATGTTCTGCAGTACTATGTTGCAATGTATGTTAAGCTTTGTACACTGCTGTCACAATTACACAGCTTAACATATATTGCAATGGATCACTAAACGGCAACATGACCGAAACAGATTCGGCCGGGCATACTTGCGTGAAAGTGCTTTTCACCAAAAGGCACTTTTGCGGAAGTATGCCTGTTGCGGAGATCACACTACACTGGGGATAAGGGAACGTTCCCTTTTCCTACAGTGGGGATAATGGAAAGTTCCCTTTTCCCCACTGTAGTGCGACCTCGGAGTGAGAATATTTAAGTAGGGAGGTGTGGGGGGTGCAGGGGGGCTTCCCCCCTGCAAAAATGTAAAAGTAATGTTTTATTCTTTTTTTTTAAACACACTTTAACAAGAGCACTTTTTTGGTGAAAGCGCTTTTGTTAAAGTGTGTTCGGTGATTGTGGATTTGGACTACTGAACTTTCATTCAATCGTCCTAGATCCATTGCAACATAGTACTGCAATATATGTTAAGCTGTGTACACTGCTATCCCTATTACACAGCTGTATAACCCACAAGTTCATATAGTAGGACATTATTTTCTAGCCCGCATCTGTAATTGTTTGGAAATAAAAGTTATAAAAGTTCTTTAAACAAGAATCTCGTGAGCAAAAGGTAAATGATGTACACTATTGACATTCTGCAAAACTCTGCACAGTTGACAATTATGGAAATCTGTGATGTCCTGACAATACTGTCAAATCACTCAATGTGGTCACACTTACAAGGCATAGGCATGAGTCTAAATTGTGTGCAGTCAGGGAATATCTGTAAAGTTGGCAGTCATGCAGACAGTAAATCAATCCAGCCAACTGTCCTGGGATGACACTTTAGGGAATACATCGAACTAAATCTGCATCTCTGACAAAACAGTTTTGTGCTTACCAGCAGCAGGAGTATGGCCTCTTCTTATTCTGACGGTCGTGTAAAAGTTTATGGGGAGAGATAATGTAAACAGCAGTGCATGTAACAGAAGTAATATGTCCAAATATCTCATATTTATAGTAGTTGCTAAATTAACACGTATGTGGGTCTCAATCTGTACATGAGCTTAAAACTGCAGCTAACCTCTTTCCCCATAAAACACTTGACACCCATGTAAAACTATGTACACCTTGACATGCTGAATGCCACCATATTCCAATGCTGACACAATTAAGCATAATGGATAATAACTGGATGCTCCTCTTGAGTGGAAATGGTGGCACCCACATCTACAACATATTGAGGGATGGATGTCTGGGAGCTGTACTGTGTTGCAAGGTTTGCCAGGAATTACTCAGTGGCTGACAGAGGTTGTTCTGCTGCAGGCCCACCACCAGTGGCTTGACAATCCCTGACCAGATCTGCTGCATGTCTGCATGCCAAATTGATCATATCTGTGGCATGGTGTCACACCTGCTCATATATGTGATTCTGATGACCCACACCATTAATGTTATGCACCAATTCATCCCATAAGGCTGCACACTCTTGCCTATTTGCCCACCTTCTGGACAAAAGGACTTGGTACTGTTGTCGCAAGTCCTCAATAATGATGTTGTTCTCTGCCTCAGTGAAAGGTGCATGATATCTTGCATACATGATATCACCTGGAATAGAAATAAATGTGAACACGTCAGGATCACATACATGGGAGTACATTATGCAGAGATACAGAAATAGAGGAAGGCTATCAGTATTCCCCATTTGATTAAACATCTCATATTCAACAGTGTGCCAAATATACAAAGGTGGTAGACACAACTAGGATAGTAGCAATAGTGACCTACACCTGTTTGTGCCATGACAGAAACTTATGTATGATCACACACCCAACACAGGAGTCCACTGTAGTGTCGCCCTATAGCAGGAAACCCCCCATATCATATGTATAAATAACAGTGTCAACCAGGTATCAGTGTACCATAACAACTGCTAATAAAGGAAGTATCCAGGAGGCCTGAGTACCTAGTTAACACCAGTATTATACCCTTGATGTACTCTACATCTTCTGTAGGTGTAACACAGCTAGAGATCAATGGCATGTCAACAGCACAGTTTTAAGAAAGGCTTACTGACATAATCCCCATTCCCCCTAGATATATTCAAACATATGCATCATGTTGGAAACAAATTGGTTGCATACCTGATGGAGTACAATACTTTTCTGTTGAAAGATAAAGCTATAGTAGTGCTGTGTCAATGAGTTAACCATAGAAACTCACTCTCATACACAATGGATCCCCTAGCTATGGGTTTCCCTTTTTAAGATGGTTCTCATTAGTGGCTGATTGCCTCTCAACCAATCTGTGGTTCAGGAATGCTACATGCAGCATACACAGCTGATTTGCATTAGAATCAGCCAATCCCATGCCACTAGTCAGCAATATATATATAAGGCCTCAATGTAGATTACATCCCCTTTCTCATATGATGGGGTGGAAATTACTGGGGTAAAGATACTATGTCATCATCCCAGAGAGAATGTTTGTAGCAACTACTTTTTACATACAGATGTGTGTGTGTGTTACAGGGTGAAACTGATGCTGCTGCTGCAGGCAATAGGCATAGTCAGAGAGACTGTAGAATGTGCAGGACAACAACACTTAAGAGTAACTGTGGGACCTGTGGCAGCCTTGTTGTACAGCTAGAGCCTGAGGGAACCCATGCCACTGGAAATTAAGGTATGTGTTTAAGGTAAGTATGTTAGCCAAAGGTATCATTAACAGAGTGAAAGGCAGCATGCTTGGTGTGTCCTAGAACAAGGTGTGAAGTACATTAACCAAGATGTCAATCAGTTGGATAACTTCCAAGTCATGTGTTATGCCATGGTAGTCATCTGGGATGTGTGTGCTGGCAAACCTTGCTTCTAGGAAGATCTCCATATATGTATGTTACTTGTGCAGCTGTGATTGTCTGTAATATCACTAACAAATCATTGTAGGAAGCAGTCTGATATGACTGGGCCTAATTTGACTAATATACTTTCAAATCCTCTCACTGGGAATTCATACAAATGTATACGTTGGCATTCTATGCACTTTTTGGTGTTGTAATAGGAATACATTAAATGTGTTCCTCTCAGTAGGCCTTTGACTTCCATTTGGGCAGATAAATAGGTGATGAGACAGTCATACATATCAGAATATATACTGGTGATGTAGATATACATGTATTTAAAATGTTAGACACAGCTGTGTTTGAACCTAGGACCATAAATTAATATTTTCAAGGCATTTAACAGATTGAACTACTGAATCACTGTTACGAGTGTATTTTTACATGTTGTAGATATACTTGCACATTTATCTGCTGTTACATATCTCATTTACATCTATTATTATGTGCATGGCTTTGTAGTGATGTATTTCTCTACCAGAGATCCTGATAAACTCCTACTTTTCCATTAAACTTTTAGCAGATTTGCGTGATGCACAGCATTGCTTAAACACGCTTAATGATGAGAGATGACAGTTACTATGTTCTTCTTAAAACTGCTGTGCTAATCAACTGGCTATGTGGCTTGATGGGTTGATGCACTGTTCTTCAGGTGTAATGGTACTGGGTTTGAAATAATTGGATGTGCTTATTATGCTTTCAAATCCATATATCAATATACCGCCATTTAGCATAGCTTAGCAATGCTGAGCATAGTGCAGCATCACACAAAAATTCATTAAAAAAATCAAAAATTGGGGAGATAGGACAGTGGTGAAATGGGGTGCAAGCAGTGAGAAAAACATAGTGAAAGGCAAGTAGATATGTGCAGGATGGCTCTAGGAAAGAACCATAGCTATCTATTTCTTCAACGGCAACAACTGTGCACCTTAACATTTTTTTAGCTGAATTTGGACCGTCATCCCCAGAGAGAGGGGTGATGACAACATAAGTGTGTTGTCAAGCCAATTGGACCAAATTAATTGTGTCCAGTGGACATAGGTGCAAAATGAAGTGCTATGTATGGGACAATTTCTTTTTTTATTTTTTTTATTTATTTATTTTTTTTTAAGGAAAAAGTGTAATGTTGGGGAAGGGACATGGGTATGTGTGGGGAAGGTACGTTGGGATGTTGATGAAATTTTGCAGACAGACAAGACAGCAGACAGGGTTGGTATGTGAAACAAGAAGGGGTGAACACCTTGGTTGGGGATGGTGTTGTGAAATCCTAGTCCCATGGACGTCAGACACATTAGCAGGGTGACTCAAGTCCTCCTCCCTGGGCCTGTCAGCATGTACCCTTACTGCTCCTGTGGAGGCAGTGGTCAAAGCCAGCACCTGGTGTGAGACTGTCCCATCAGCATGGACAGCATGCTCTCCATCCTTCATATTCAGGCACCAACAGTTTGGTGCACATGCTTACTCATCATGTCTGGCAGTTAGTCTTGGGTGACAAAAGCACCCCCTTCACCTCCACTCTCAGAGCCTGTGGGATGAAACTACCTGATGGAACAGGTAGTGCAGGGGCAGCAGTGGTGGTGCCAGCAGGCTGTGGCCCAGATGTGCTGGGCCCTGGTGCCTCGGCTGAGGAAGCCCAAGTAGGTGGATCACCTGGAATCTGCCTACCTTGTCAGACTGTGGTAAATGAAATATAAACATAAGGAAAAATAAAGACAACCAAAACAAATGTAATTAATAGCATAAGAAAAAACACTAACAAGTAATGGAAAACAATTGAAAATAATATAATGAGGAACACAACCATAAATAATGTAAACGAAAATTTTAACAGTAAAGCAATATTAAATTATACATAAGGCCAACATAAGAGGTAATTACAAATAATATAATAATATCAAATGATAATAAATATAATTAATAAATAAAAGAATAGAAGGGGTGGGGTGAAAGAAAAAAGAACGTTAGTAACCACACATAATATAACTACTCAGACTACAACATACTACTAAATATGTTAAATTTCACTTGTGAGAACACTGCTTATATTGTATATATGATGTTCTGCATACACAGCTCTCAACCTATTAGCATGGGACATTATGGGCCAAGCCATATATAATGGTGGTATAAAGGTAGAATGACAGGGAACATTTTTACATAGTGTGCTCATACAATAGTAGCATGGTGTTCTGATAACAGATTTGCCATTAAATTGCATTTCAAATAATGTCATATATCTGTAAATCAAGGGGCCAAACATATAGGACAATATTCCTTACATTCTGCAAAAATTGTAACAGTTGAGAGGTATGTTCGTGTACACTAATTACACTAGACAGCTGGACATTTCTCAGTTGGCTGGTGTGGGATTAGAGCAAACAAGCAGTGATTACAGGAAAACTGAATGCTTTATTTTGAAAAGTAAATTATCAGACCACCATCTCCTTTGAAACGTTTATTGATTCATGTTGTGTCAAATCATGCATTTGCATACATGCATAGCTGTGTAGGAGTACCGTTACCTTACACATTTACCCTATTTGTTTATTAACTACAACCTACAGCATATATCACACAGAATGAGCAAAACACAAGCTTGGCCATTAATATGGGTATTGTACTGCATTTATTTATCACACATGTTGACTCATTATTAAGTACTTCACATTTATCAGTTGTTTGGTGTTGGATTAGAACCCAGAAGCAGTGACTACAGGAATACTGAACATTTTATTTGAAAACCTTAAATTATCAGAGCAACATCTCCTTTTACACTTTATTGATGTATGTTGTTTCAAATCCTGATTTACACACATGCATAACTGTGTTACCTTACACATTTACCCTATTCATTTATTAACTGCAAACTACAGCATATATCAGACAAAATGAGCAGAACACAAGCTTGGGCATTAATATGGGTATTATACTGCATGTATTTATGACATATGTTGACTCAGTATTTATTGCTTCACATTTATCAGTTGTCTGGTATTGGATAGGAACCCACAAGCAGTGACTAAAGGAATAAACACAAAAACCACAATGGTGAATGATTGTAAAGGAGCCATGTTTTCTTTGGTCTTCAGTGGTTATCTGTTTTTATATAGTGACTAAAGGAATACTGAACACTCTATTGGAAAAAATTAATTACCAAAGCACCATCTCCTTTTAAACTTTATCGATTCATGTTGCTACAAATCTGGCATTTACAGACATGGACAGCTGTCTAGTACTTCTGTTAACTTACTCATATACCCTGTTCATTTATTGACTGCAATCTGCAGCATATTTCAGACAATGAGCAAACTAGAACAGTCACTCTTAATCTGGGTAGACCACAACATTAACTGATGGTTGGAAGCTATTCTACACAGTACTGCATGCTTAATTACTTTAGCTTGCTTTACCATTTCAGATATGTACTGACACATTAATAAAGATGTATGATGTCTCAGGTATTTCATATGTGACTGTTAAGACTGCAAAACCTGTATTTACTTTATTGTATTATTAAGTTATGCATTAAGTTATCACTTTAATGATTTTCATACATACTGCATGCTTGCGTCATCCTGGCTAAATGCCTCACATGGGGCAGTACATTGTGAGCCCTCTGTTCTGCAGCTGTGGTAAGGGAAGCAAATCATTATGCATCCCAGTTTTGCACAGATTCACCTTATATATTTATAAATTACTGGAAAATAAACATACATATCCGTGGGGTGGGCCCACCTCTAACGTCTTGGACCCAGGTGTTCAAGGTTCCCCTCTTCCTATGATGCAGGTCATCATAGTGGTGATGACACTACTCACCAGTGTGGGGGATACCAGTTGCACTGGTTAGGTCCCCTGGCCACACTACCCCAGGACTCAGACTTACACCCTGAGCCCTGGTAGTTACCCTGCAACAGCTAAGGTTCGTTGTGTCTCTGTGGTCTCTCCAACTGCTGCATGTGCTTTGCGAGGTACATGCCGAAGGTGGCATTGTACTCAGTAATTGGCCTTATAAGGGAAGGATACAGGGATCTTATGACCTCTTTGTCCCTAGATGAGATACCCTTACTTATGAGGTGGGCCATGTAGAAAGCTTTTCATAGAACAAAAGCAACATGGTGGTCAAAAATCAGGTTGCTATCAACCTTGGTGCCCAAATCCCTCACTACTGATTTTGTACATAGGACAAAGTTATTAATGTGATAACATGTTGGGGATGTCAATCTCCCCAAAGGGGATGATGATGCATTTTTTGGCATTCAGCTTGAGGCCATGTTTCTGGCACATGTTACTAGTTTGGGTGAGACCCTCTTGGAGGACGTCCACTTCACTTGGGGAATTGAGGACTGCACCCAGCTTGCAGTCACCTGCAATATTGGTCAGCCATAGCCCACTGGTTTTAACCTGCACCTCAGAGAAGTATATCCCGAATAGCAGAGGCACCAAGACTGATCCCTGGGGTATGCCACTTGTTAAGGGTCTACTGCTTGAGGTGGCTTCCCCATTTTGATTAGGTGGGTTCTGTCAGTGAGCCAGTTTGCTACCCATCTGGCAACATATGGATTGATGCCTAGTTGAGAGAGTTAATCTACAATGCCCGCGTGGGGAATAGTGTCAAACATTTTGGCCAGGTCAAGGTAGGCGGTGTGCACATCTTCCCCTTGTCCATGGCTTTGGTGACTGTCTCAAAGAGGTTGACCACATTTAACAGACATGACCTCCACTTGACAAAGCCAAACTGTGTGGGGTCAATAGTTTGGAGGTTGCCAATGTCCCTGTTAATGAGGTCTATGATAATCCATTCTGTGGCCTTGCATATCAGGCTAGTTATGCTGATAGGTCTATAATTTCCTGGCTCAGAGGACACTCCACCTTTGTGTAAAGGGATGACAGTGGCTGTCATCCACTCAGCTGGGACAAAGCCAGTACTCAGGCTTTGGTTGAATAGGGTGCCTAATGGTGCTGCAAGTTCATGGCTGAGTTCATGAAGGATGCAGTCTGGGATGTTATCGGGTCCTATAGAGGCTGTATTTTTTGCCTTTGAGAGGGCAGTGATGACAGGCTTTCTAGAGACAAGGGGTGGGGGGCAGGTACTGGGGATGTCCTAATTTACTGATGAGGGATAGATGGGAGAAGTTTTTGCTGAATCTGTCAGCCAGTAGATTGGCTATATTTACAGCATTTGTGTATGTGGTGTCCTTGACCACCAGTTCTGAACATATCTGGGTGCTTCCTTTGAGATTGCAGACATATGTGAAGAAGGCCTTATGATTGTCTCTAGTAGACATAATTTGGACTCGAACTTGGCTTTGCAGGATTTCACTAGTGCACTTATTTGCTTGTTCAGGCTAAGGAGAGATTGCTTCCAATTGGACATCTGCTCCTTCTTGGTCCTGGACAGCAATTTTTCCTTTTGTTATATAGTTTATTTATTGCAGATGTCCACCAAACAGGTTTACTCTTCCTTGCAGAGGATGATTTTGTCCTGTCAGGTATTCCTGATTCCATGCATTTATATAAATGCTTGTATAGTACTTTGGTGTAGATTTGGACATTGGTGCCAGTTCCTACAATGGGGGGGGGGGGTTGTGAAACTGTTTATACCATTCCTCAGGAGGTTGTAATCAGCTTTGGAGAAGTTTTTTTGTTTTACCCTAGCTAGAAGGGGGTCAGGGGAGATGGTGACTTCAGAAGTGTCCACTTTATGGTCGGATCTTAACAGGGAGGATGATACCATAGGGGTGTTGCAGTGGTTACACATGTTGGTTAATACCAAAAAGACATAGCTGCCAAGTATTGAACCCAGGAACCTGTACACTACAGTCAAATCAATGTACCACTAGGCCAAACCAGCTCTGCTATGCATTGCTAAGCACAGCAGACTTACAACAATTGAATACATCTGGCTTCTACTTTTAGCTGTCTAGCAGATGTCTACTGCTTAAGTACACCTTGCTATGCCTAGCTAAATGTTCCACATCATGCAAACAAGCATATAATAAAATTATTAACGTTGAATGAATCCAGTTTCTATCTTTAAATGTCTAGCAGATGGCTGATTTATATGTGTGCAAAGTTAAGCATAGCTAAGCACTATGCCTCACCGTGTAAACATACATAAACATAAAAATAAAATTAAAATGTAATTTAATGAACTAAAATGTCTTGTACACATTTCAGCCATGGTGGATGGGCCAAAACATATGTGGCTGCTCTGTGAGTCTTTCACAGATTCAATATCTGTGTTGCTGTGGCCTCCTTAGGTGCACACCATAATTAATATGTATGGCACACTGCCAATGGGGAACTGTGGCTGTAGGCTGTACATGGAGCCTACATGGACTTTATTAAATCTTGTGGTATGTCTATGTAGCTGAGCTGTAATGGTTTGTATATTAATGCAGTTATAAAAATATATGAAGTGTTTCATATTTCTCGAATAAAATTGTAAGGGAGCTTGGAAAGATTATGGGTAAGATATTGTTTTGATGCTGACACCAATGCATACAATGTGACTACAGGGCATGAATTGTATGTTGTCAGACTATTAAAATGATTACATTTCTCATATGTTGGCAATATTTCTACAAGACAGCATGGAAATATAATGGGCAGCGTACCATTTGCAAACTTGCATCACTACGCATACATTAGCCAGCGAGGTGTGTATGTATATATATATATATATATATATATATATATATATATATATATATATATATATATATATATATATATATACACACACACACACACACACACACACACACACACACACACACACACACACACACACATATATATATATATATATATATATATATATATATATATATATATATATACACACACACACACACACACACACACACACACAGACACACACACACACACACACACACACACACACACATATATATATATATATATATATATATATATATATATATATATATAAAATACGCATATATATATGTGTGTGTGTGAAGTGTGTCTGAAGAGCTATAACACTTTATTAATTAGATTATGAACTTTATGATCATTTTCCTATTCTTATGAATAATTATGTAAGGGAACATTTCAGGGAAAGTTCCATGGAATGCAAATTACCTCAAGAGCAGCTGAATCTTATGCAAATGACCCAGGTTGAGCGATCCAACAAGCAGAGAAGCACAGACAGAAGGGGATGAAAAAGTCTACAAATATGGACATAACTCCCCCAAAAATGTTAGATCACATACATATATGTGCAAAAGGTACATTGTGGATGCCTGAAAAAGGAAAGGAATATGTAAAATTAATAATATTTTTTTTAATAATTTCAGCATGGTTTTCACAAATGTACTGTAGGACCTTGCGTTGGGTGAGTACAACGGTGCATAGGTGCTATTATCAAACTGACATGGCTATGAACTGTGTAGTTTCTAGGCTGCCAGCACAGATGTGTATGCAAATGAGATGGGATTCCTGAATTGCTAAAAGGATCAACCATGTCCACATATCCAATTCGTGTAAGCTCCTACACAATGTTGATATTCCCAGAAGATGTGAATGACATCGGGGTGTGTCTTACTATTTTTGGATCTTTTATTCCCAGCAAGCATGTTTGCACAGCAAACTACATAACTTAGCGTGCTTGCGTGAGCAGACTACCCATGTGACAGTGATGACATAGGCAGCAGTCAATTAAAACTGGATATCTTCAGTACATTTTTTGACCTTTGTATAAACTATGCTGCATTCTGCAGCACATAGCGCTACATTGTGCACTAAAGTAGGGCATTTAAATTATGTTAATTATATCCTGGACAGGTTAACTGCATCATAATTAGCCAATCCCACATGGTGGACATAAACCAGAATTGTATAAAGTATGCATACACCCTGCATTCTGATTTTCCCTCAATAATCTGGGCCATTGGAGTAAAGACATGGGAATTTTAACTGGGATAATGCTAGGGGCTGCTGCAAGTCTGCTAAAAATATTATTAATTTTACATATGCCCTTCCTTTTTTCAGACATCTGTATGTGAAAGATGCTAAAGTCAATGCTACTGGCACTGCTGATAATAGGCCTAAACAGAGAAGGAGAAGAGTGTTCAGGCAAAGTGTACCCTTCCAGGAACTACATGAGCTGAAAATTGTAGAGTGCTACAGGGTGGACAGGGGCATATTACAAGAACTCAATGAGCTCTGCCACCCTCAACTCAGAACCAGAGCTAACAGAGATAACAGAGTGGAACACATCCCAGTGGAAACAAAGGTATGTGTAGCCCTTAGGATACTAGCTACAGGTACTTTTCAAAGACCAACTGGGGATATGATGGGGGTGTTACAGAAATCTGCAGCCAGGATACTCCACCAATTCCTGGATGCTATGCTTCCATACGCTTCCACTTGCCAGTGTACACATATCTTTTCCCCTTACCTCAGAGGTGAGGGACAGCAATATGGAACACTTCTACCATGTAGCACACTACCCTGAAGTACTGTGTGTCATAGATGGCACACATGTACACATTAAGGCACCTCCTGGTAAGCAGGGTACAATCTACATTAAACACAAGGGGTACAACTCCATCACCTGCCAGACCATGTCAATGCCCAGGGGATTATCCTGAATGTGTATGGTGGCAACCCTGGTATTTATAACGACTCCCATATCTGGCACACCTCATAGCTGTACCAGATGTTTGCTAAGGAGGACATCCCACAGGACCATTTACTGCATGATGTTGGCTACGCCCAGAAACTGTGGATGATGATACCCATCAGAAATGCACACACATCCATGGAAGAATGCCATAATGTGGCACACACACAAACTAGGAGCATTATAGACTGTGTGTTTGAGCTTCTGAAGTCACAGTTTTGGGTGCCTCGGTATATCTGGTGGAGCCCTGCAATATACTCTAGCCACATTGGCACAAATATTCACAGTATGTGCTATGCTACACAATCTGATCCTGTGGAAACAGCTGCAGCAGAATCAGCAAAGGGAAGGGATATACAACCCCCCCACCAGTGCCTAGGTCACCACAGCCACAATCACAGGAGTACTCAGAGGAGGAACCCCCAGCTGATGTACCTGTAGGAAGATGTATGCATGCTCAGTATGCCCTGGCTTTGGCTAAGAGACAACACATAGCACACTCATTGACAGCTTATGGACCTAGGGACTAACACCTCACTCCTACTCACATACATATATTAAAATTGATGCCAGGCAATGCACACATCCTTTATCTAGCCATGTATTGGCTATGCACTGCTTGCATTAGACAGAGCCAGCCCTAAACTACAGTTGTGTCAACTGCTGCATTTGCAGGGTAAGTCCATAACCTATACAGTAGTTTACTGGATTATTATGATATGTCAGTGTATTCATGTACTAGTTACATTATGCAAGTAACTGTAGCGGGCTAGTTGGACAGAAATGACATTTACATGAGACTACAGATACCCATTCCAATAACATCTAACATTTCTATTCAGTAGTCCTCATTCATGGAGTATTCATGCAGTCTTACCGCAACAGATTAATGGTACATCATTGAAGGGACATGTTAGACAGTGAGGATAAATGATAGTCAGATTATCATGTATCCCAGAAGAACATGTGGTGTTGTTCCTCCATTCCCCAGCACAGCAGTGTTTGCTTGTAACTGCTACAGTGTCAATGGCATATAAGCATTTCACTCAGTCTCAGGACAGTAATATAGAAATTGATCATACATTGTATGTCTTAGGTAACAGAGGAATGACCAATGTATATATTTATGCAGGTGGATATGTGATAAATGACCCTCTGTTTCTCATGCAGCTTTTGTGCATTAAAGGACTAAGGCAACCAGCTTGTGTGATGGTCTTCATGGTTCTAATCTTGAAGTATCCACTTTTTTTGTATGTGAGGTATTAATAATTTCTGTTCTACAGACTGTCAGCCTGTTTGTACTGTATTTTTTTAACCTCTGTCACATATTCATTTCATAAGACAACTTTAGAAAATCTTAAACAATGTGAGGAAGTGCAGCAGTGCAGAAAAACGGACAGATGTCATATTGTGTAATACACAAAATCCTGGACTGGAGTACAGCTAGGAGTGGGCTGGAGTCAGTTTAGAACTAGTCACAACTCCCACTAGGCATGCTCATACACTTAGTTAAGCTGAGTGTAAATCTGCTGCTCCTTGCATAAAGACTTTTATAACGTATATGTCTATAGATACATATATATATGTATCTTTCTCTCATTGTCTCTCTCTCCCTATAGACAGATATAGACATAAATATATGCATACAGATACACATCTCTGTCTCTCCCCATATATCTAGATAACACACACACACACACACACACACACACACACACACACACACACACACACATATATATATATATATATATATATATATATGGATAAACTTTATAATCTCGAAATACAGAAATCCCGAATTTCAGTATCTTGAGACCATGAAGCCGAAAATCCATAAACCCGAAACCCCAGAAGTGCAAAATGTAAAATCGCGACTTCTACACTAAACATACCACAAACACAAACACAAACATGCACCTCCCTGCACATACACAAACACCTACCCTACATACAAGCAGGGGGCAAGCCCTCCTGCACCCCCACACTCCCCTACTTAAATATACTAACTCCGAGGTCTCACTACACAGACAAACTTACAAAAACACCACCACACAAGCTACATTCCCCTTGCACACACACATCACACTAACAAAACACACAGACACACACTAAAACTCTACCCAAACCCGTAAAACACAAACACTTACCTACATCTCCAACCACCCACTCACACACTGCAACACCAGAACCGCTAATTCAAAATCTCTGAACTTCGGGATTTTGAATTTCGTGCTTCTGAGGTATTGGTATTCTGCACTTTCACCCTTCTGGTCTTGGGCTATGGAAATTCAGGATTTCAGTAGTTCAGGATTCTGAAGGGAACCTATATATATATATATATATATATATATATATATATATATATATTATCAGACACACACACAAACCAATATATATATATATATATATATATATATAGATAGATAGATAGATAGATATAGATATATACTCCTATTATATACATAAATATATATATATATATATATATATATATATATATGCATATATGCGTGCATATGTCTGTATTGTCTGACATACCAAATGTGGTGATTAAAGCAGCACTATGATGCATATATAATTTTGGTCAAAGGACCAAAAGTAAGGGCTCAGCAGTAGATAATGCACTTACTTACAGCTGGATGTTACCACACATACACCAACAAGTGAACAAGTTGTGTAGTGCATAATGTTGTGAACTCATGCATTGACAGGGCAAATTTATTTTGGCCACAGGCTTTCCCATCCAAATGCAAAGAGACACATATGGCTAAAACTCATACTGTTGCCACATAGCTATGATAAAAAAAACAGTTGTCTAGGCCACTAGATGCAGATGACAGTCAGAAGCAATGTCACTCTTCAGGCCACATATTCTGTTTAACATAGGCTTTGTGTATGTCCTCTACAAGTAGTTTGCCTGCAGTCATTTATACAGCAGACTTGAGCCATGGCACATGCATTAAGTATTGTGTTATGCAGTGTGTAAGACTAGCAGGAAAATCACGTTTTGGAACTGAAGTATTCCTTAAGCAGCAAATAACAAGCAAAACAGACAATAAGCCAGGAATACACCATCAAAGCTTTTTTTAATAAAACACAACACTAAGCTTTCAAGCAAAAACTCTTTCTCAATGCATAAAAAGCTGGCTCAACGGTTATATTAAATACAGACATTAGCCAATAGGCACCAGCAATCAATTAAGCACACCTGACACTAATGCAGTAAACTAAAAACTTAATTGAACCATTCTCAAACAGCATAATTATAAAACAAGACAAAAACATATACAGATATACACAGCCTGGTTATACTAAAAAAACATATAGAAAAAAACTAATTAAAAAAAATAACTATTCTATACAGTCATATTTTTAATTTAAGAACAGGTTTAGGATTATACTGAAAATTCAATCCTGGACTAGTAGAGGCACGAAAAAAAAATCTATCCATTTACTTTCAGCAAGTTCAGTCTGAAGTTTAATATCACCACCCCTTATTCCTATATTTATTACCTGAACTACACAAAGCTTACAAAAATGCATATCACCCTTCAATTGAATACACTTAAATAAAGCATTGTTTTCTACCCCTCTATGAATCTCAGATAAATGTGAACAAATTTGTTGTTTAACTTCAAATTAGTTTTGCCTTATATAAATACTAGGACAAGCAATGCAATTAGTGAGGTAGACTACATTTTCAGTCTGACAAGTAGCATAAGTACAAAACTCAAAACCAAACTTAGAAATCAGATATTCAAACAACAAATCAGTGTTAATAGCATTGCAATAACTACAATGATGGCAAGGATACATCCCTTTAGTACTAAAATAGAGTGGTTTGTAACATGGCATATCATTATAATACATTAACTGTTTAAACTTTCTCTCTTTTTTATGTGCAAACATAGGTTTAGTGCCTATAACATTTTTTAATATCTACATTAGAAGTAAGAATAGGCCAATACTTACTGATAATCTGTTTAATGCATTTAGTATGTCTATTATATATCATAAGATACCTAACGGGTCTTCTCTGGGTATTTTCTGATCTATTAGTAGAAACTACTGAACCAGATCTCAAATATGGCCGCCGTACATCTATATGTCTGTTAATGGACTCACATATCATTTCCTCCAATAACTTTGAATTATAGCCTCTCTGTTCAAAATCTCTAGTCATAGAGTCTAAGTCATGCAGACACTCCACATCATTTGTGTTTAATCTACTGGCTTGTAGAAATTGACTATAAACAGTATCTTCAAAGGTATAACCTGGATGCATATTCTAAGAATGCACATAACATGTAGCCTGCATGTTCTTTTTAAAAATAGTGCTACTAAAACCATCATCTGACAAACTAACAGTAATATCCAGGAAATTCACTTTCATACTATCATAAGTCAAATCAAACACCAAAAATTCAGTATTATTATCCAACCAGTTAATAAATAAATTCAGATTATCAATACTACTATTCCACAATAAGAAAATATCATCAACGAATCGCTTAAAAATACCAAATTACTGTTCATATAGGATAAGGGGTCAATACTATCAAAAATATAAAGTTCCTCCCATCTAGCCAATACTAAGCTTGCATATGTATTAGGAATGGGTGTACCCATAGCTACGCCAGCTTGTTGGTGATAGTTCTGATTATTAAACAGGAAAGCATTATTCTGCAAAACAATTTCTAACATAGAACACAGAAGTTCAATTTTACATGATGTACAACTACTATGTATATTCAAAAACTCTCTAATGTATTGCACCCCCCCAGCTCATTAGGTATCACAGTAAAGAGTGATTTTATATCCAATGTACCTAAAAGTAAACCATTCAAATTATTATTTTCAGACCAAAGTTTTAAAGCATTCAAAGAATCATTTGTGTCCTTAACAAATGCAGGGCTAAATTTTAGCAAAGGCTTGAGTTGTCCTTCTAGATATTTAGATAGGGCTACAGTAGCCCACTTACTCCCAGCAACTATAGGTCTCATGGGAGGAAGGGTCAAATGCTTATATAACTTTGGCAGCCCACACATGAATGGTATAACTGGTTGTGCAACATATAAATAATTATACTCATCAGGATTAATATATCCATTCATTAATACACTGCATAAAAGTTATTTTACTTTGTAAATAATACTGTTTACATCTCTAATATTTATCCTTTAAATGTTTATAAATCCAATAAGAAATCAGACATCAAATGATTGTACAAAGTCTTCCCTAGCACCACAGTTTTGCCACCTTTATCTGCAGACTTAATTATAACATCATCATATGAGCATAGATTACATAAAGTATCCTTTTCTTCTACAGTCAAATTGAAAAATTTTGTAGCAGTGTTACTACTAAAAAAAAAGTCATACATATCTTGCTCGCACATATCTAAGACTGCTTTAACTGTTGGTGTATGTAGAGGTACAAATGTACTAGATCTTTTAGCTACAGTACTTTCATTATCTGGAACATTTTTAAATAACAGTTTAAGGTCAGCATTACAAGCAAGAAGTCTTAATTCTGTTAATGCTTCACTTATGCTGCCTTCAATGGAGGGAATAAAACTTAACCCTCTATTTAAGATAGACAGCTCCGTTGAGGTAAAAACATGTTCAGACAAACTTACAACATTACAAAAACTCAGATCAGTATTGCCCGACTTCATGTGACTGGGCCTACCTTGTTGGCATTTAATTTCTTCTGAGGATTGGTATGTCCATCCTGACTCACTGATACTTTGTGCTGAGAGGGGATACGTGTCTTGCTTCTTCCTCTTATTTCTTCCTGAACCTTTATGGGTAATTGCAGCTGAACACGTGATGTTTCTAAAAAACTGGTAACCATATTAAGTCCAGACCCAGATGTACTGGCAATAAGCAATTGAACTGTCACCTACTACAGCTACTGGTTCAGTCATTACAGTAACATCACTATTACTACTGAAGGAATCAAGATCTGTAATGGCTGAACTACATTCAGTGTAATTCTTCAAATTACACTAAATGTAGTTCAGCCATTACAGGCCTGTAATGAATCTCTGTTACTTATTTTAAAGCTGTCTTGCTATGTTAAACCCATTTAACATAGCGAGACAACTTTAAAAAAAGCAATGGAGAAAGGAAGATCTCCGTTACTTTTTTTAAAGCTGTCTTGCTATGTTAAACTCCTTTAACATAGCGAGACAGTTTCTAAAAAGCAACGGAGAACACAAGATCTCCGTTGCTGTAAAAAAAAAAAAAAAAGACTTATACTAATGTATATATAATAGTATAAGTCTGAGTTACAACATGCATGCTGACCAATCAGCGTACACGTTTTGGAATATTAATGGAGGGGTTGATGTATAATGGCATTTTTATCATTAAAATCAGCTTGCGGCTGTATCTCGCAGCTTTTATATTGGGCTAAAACATTAGCGCTTATATGATAAGATACAAAAGAGCATTTTTAAGCTTGTTTTAATCTGTTGGTTCACTTGACTTTACTGCTGGTTTTAAAGCAATAAGTTCCCCCTTTGTTTTTTTGTTTTGGTTTTTTGACAATCCAGGATATAGGGGCTGATAATACTTATACATAAGAGATAATGGAGTTGCATCAGAGTAGCAATGTATAATTCTTTATTTTCCCTTGATGGCTAATCTAGAAGAAGTACTATTGTGACTGTCTTTGCATTTGGTGGACTACTGCACTATGTATGGCAAGGGGACTCTAATACATTAGTGGAATAAAGTGCTCAACAATCACTGTTGAAGTACATGCAATTTGTGCTTGCAAAACTAGCAGAAAGCTAGGTCCTCCAGTATTTATTTTTGTTTAAATACCTCTGTTCTTTTGTGATGAGAAGGAGTTATGCTAAAGTGCCATATCATTCAAGAAGTATTAATACCATTCATACATTTCACAAATATTCCAAAGCCACTATGTTTTATGATGTTTCATGCCTTGCCAGAACACTCTCCTTTAAAGTGATAAATCCATTTTCTGGACTGATGTGTTAGTTATGTTGGAATGCCCATCAACCTTGACTTGGACTATGCATTTATTATGAAGATAAGTCAGTTATATATTTACATGCATAAGGGATTTTTTATACTGTATATAATTATTTAAATTTTATTATTATTTTGTCCCTTTCGTGTAAAGCAGCAATAGAAACAAGTGTTTTGGTATGCTTATTTTTATCACCACTGCCTGCCAGCTATCAGCCATCCCACTATTCATTGGACCAGTCATTCTTCTATACAGAGTTAGTCATGGAAGACAATTACCTAGACTGTCAGATCTAGTCAAAATTACTAGTCTCCCACCAGGACACAAGTGCTCTTCAGCAATTGTATTCAGCTTGATGAGCACACTCAAGCAACTCTGCATTCTGCGGCTACCACCCCACCCATACAGTATAAGAAGGAATCAGTACTGCAAAACTAAACAAGGATATACATTTTGAGCCACAAGAGTGGGAGCCCATTCAAGCAACTCTGCAGTCTGTGGCTACCACCCCACCCATACAGTATAAGAAGAAATCAGTACTGCAAAACTAAACAAGGATATAAAAAAACTAAACAAGGATATACATTTTGAGCATCAAGAGCAGGAGCACACTCAAGCAGCTCTGCAGTCTGCGGCTACCACCCCATCCCTACAGTATAAGAAGGAATCAGTACTGCAAAACTAAACAAGGATATACATTTTGAGCTAAAAGAGTAGGGTCAGTCCACCCAGGCATTCTACTTGTACGTTTTATGAGTGTGAAGCTATAACATTAGCAGTATTTCTTAGAAGTTCACAGCTTGCTAATAAAACTGACTGTTGTAGCCTTGTGTCCCTCCCCAGCTAGTGCAGTAATCCTAACTGTCCAACAGACAGTATACACTTAATTCAGATCTCTGTGATTAAATTAACCAGCAAGCAGCCATCTCAGTGCTTTCTCATTCTACTAGCTTCAGAGTGAAGCTATAACATTAGCAGTATTTCTTAGTAGTTCTCAGCGTGCTAATAAACCTGACTGTAGTAGCCTTGTGTCCCCCCCCCAGCTAGTGCAGAGATCTTTGTGCTTTCTGCCTTAGTTTGTATCATTTAAGGCCCACCTGTTTATTTGCATCTCTATACATTCCCCTTCATTGCTAATGTATCTCCCTACTCTAATCTGTGCACAAACTGGCTACTAATAAGAAAGTTAATGTGAAGACACACTCCCAACCTTAATAAACTTTGCTGTCTCTTCTCGCCTTCACTTTACAGGCAGAGTTTGAATATTATTTACCCCTCTGAGGCCTTTACTGATAAATTTCCACTAATTACCTCTCTGGTTTCGCTGGTTTATTTTCAACCTCACATCACCTCCACCAATCACAGCTCCTCATGTCAGATCACATTACCCCACACCAACTTGCTCAACCACAAAATACTCCCAACCACTCTCATTCCCACTATTTATTTATTTATTTGCAGTTGGTTTACCAGGATAGTCCATTGGGCCTAGAAGAACCCATTTTCAATGGAGTCCTGGGGAGAAAAGCTCCAAAAACAAAACAATAATTACAAACAAAATTACAATCAAAGCTCTTGTTACAGTATGTACAAAGGTACTAGTAGAAACATTGCATTTAAACAAACAGTTTCTAAAGCAAAAATGACAATGAAAGTTTTGGTTATACTAATTATAGATAAAATATTTCATTTAACAGAGACAATTTCTGCGATAAACAGTGTCATCATTGTAAATCTAGAGTAGTTGTTTATGCATGGATTGATTCCTGCCAAAACCATGTATGGTTAGTATGTTGATGTTCATGGACGCACTGCAACAACTTTCATATGACTGATAAATGAGTACGCAGAGTAGGTAGAAGTAGGACGGGAGATGAGCAGGTGGGATTCAGATCAGGATGTATCACAACTTACCCAATGTTTGCAGTTAGACAGATAGTTAAGAGGAATCTAGAGATGAGAAGAGTCCAAGTGACTGTTCTTATATTTGAAGAAATCATATGACAAGGTTCCAAGGACATGTTTTGGGCAGTCCTGTGGTGGTTTGAAGTCCAAAAAACAGAACATAAGATTAGTGCAAACTATGTACAGGGGACCCAAATACTGAAGTATCAACAGTGTTCAGTCTAACTAAGGGGTCCCCTGTGGGATTGGGTGTGATTGTCTAGGCATTATTTACATCACCCCACACTACTTACCCATCCACATATAATGCAACCTTATAATTCCTATCCAGACTTCCACCAAGAACCAACCTAAACTTTATAACCATGACTATCACACAACTAAGTCTACTCTGTCTTCTCATAATTCTTTATAACTCCACAAGTTATCACTCTAGCAATATCCCTAAACTTAGTAGCACACTACATTATGCACTCTCATATACAGACACCACACATTATAATAATATCTGCCCACAATTGTTCAAGAACTACATAACAGATCAATTCAGAACTAAACACATGTGGTCTCATTCCTACTGCAAAAAAACACAATACGTTCTCGCACTCATCACCAAACTCCAACATCTCTATCACCATTTTAACACCAGGCTCACCATAAGTGGGAATATCCACTCCAACCCAGGCCCAAATCCATCCTGTCTAACACAAACTGCTCCAACACAAATGTCAGAACATAACACCCCCACTATCCTCATCCCTGGGCAAATCAACAACAGCAGCAAAAATCAACCAGCTTTTAATGCTAAATATTAATATTAGAAGTATCGAAAATAAAATACCTGAATTCCAGGCCACAATAGCACACTACTCCCCAGACATAGTTGCTTTAACAGAAACCTGGCTAAATAAAAACATAGCTAACTCATAAGTTCTCCCTACCGGCTACAATATCATTAGACAAGACAGACCACTTTGTAAAGGGGGTGGAACTGCCTTACTGTATAAGTCCAACTTAACTGTACATCAATTACTAAACTCCTACCCCTCCCCCAATAATTGGGACATACTTGTCTCACAACTTCAACTTCACCCTAAAAAGGTCATCACCACAATTGTGATCTATATTCCACCTGATAATACACCTGCTAGCCTTGAAGACTTCTTATCCTGGTGTTCTTCCACATACTCACAAGAAACCCTTATTCTGGGGGATTTCAACCTAGATTGGTTCACCTGTATATCTGAACCACCAAGTAATCTAATAAATATACATGGCTACCAACAGCTAGTCCAAATTCCAACCAGATGTGATAAAAAAATCTAAAAGGGAATCCATGCTTGACTGGGTCCTAACTAACAGCCCCACAGTGACCCCAACATAATATACCTTATACATAGTAGAACATGCATATGCAAAACCACTAACTATAATTCCACTAGAAATACAAAGCAAATTCTCTCCTGAGGTCCTCAATACTTTACTCTGTAACTGTGACTGGACCCCCCTAAAAACCCTCCGACTTGACCAGGCTGTAGCATATTTGAAAAAAACATTTCTACAACACCTAGACACTGTTACTCCATTGCGCAAAACCAAGGTTAGAACCTCTACAAACTCCTGGCTCAATAAAGAAACCAAACAAATCCTCAAGTCCAGAGACACTGCCTGGCTTTACTATCAAAAAACAAAGAAACACAAAGCCTAACTAAGTACCAAGAACTGCACAACCATGCAAAAAAATGCATTACGCTGGACAAAAAAATCGTACTACATGACATTACAAACTAAATACCAACACAACCCCCCAAAATTTTGGAAAAATGTAAACCAGCTACTAAAACCCACCCAAAAAGGCTACCCCCAAATCAACTGCCCCTGACACTAAAGTTCCCATTGAAACACAATTCAGCTCCCACTTTGTGAACTCAATTCTGTCATTACTATCACAGGACAGTTCCTACCTCACTATCCCCTCAACACAAATAACAGTAGTACAAGCTTTACCCTCAAATTAGTTTCCACCACTTCAATCAAAAGCATGCTCTCCAAACTAAAAACCTCATCAACAGCAGCCGTCCTACTCCCCAGCTATTTCTTGAAACTCACAGCAGATGCTATTGCTATCCCAATCTCCACTCTCATAAACAGATCAATTATTGAAAACTATGTGCCCAAACTCTGGAAAATATCCTATGTTACACCCATACATAAAGGCGGGACCTCCACTGAACTTAATAACTACAGACCCATTGCTTTACTCTCCCCCCTGGCCACAATCCTAGAAAAATGCATCCATACCCAGTTTCTAAAATATCTCATAGACAGCAACATCCTGTCACCTACTCAGCTTGATTTCAGACCTGCCCCTAGTACCACTACAGCCCTCCTCTGCTTCACAGACACAGTAAACCATCTCAAAAATGAAGGCCTGCAAGTGTCAACTCTTTTTTTGGATATGTCCAAAGCATTTGACAGTCTCACACCAAATCCTACTAAACAAACTAAACCAATATCACCTATCAAATTCCACTCTTACCTGGTTCCAAAGCTACTTAACTGACAGGTACCAAGCTGTGAAATGGGAAAATTCTCTCTCTCCTCAGTTGCCCATAACTATAGGAGTCCCACAGGGTTCTATCTTAGGGCCGCTACTATTCAAAATCTTCACAAATGACCTCCATACCTCCACATAGCATGCATTTATCATTCAGTATGCAGATGATACTACCTTAATCTGTGCTGCACAAAACATTCTCACCCTCCTGCAAAGAACTCAACTAACATTCTCTGATGTTGAAAACTACCTTACCAAAGCCCGACTTATCCTAAATCCAAAGAAAACTCAGCTTATGATTATAACCAGTTCTAACAAAAACTCTTATAACAGTCAATTCACTATCTACTCCACAAATGCTATTCCAATCGCTCCAGTGGCACAGACTAAGCTATTGGAAATAACCATAAACTCCCACCTAACATTTGATAGCCATCTCAGCTTAACTATTAAAAAAGTACATGCCAAACTGGGATTGCTCTACCTTATCAAACCATTTCTTACAAACAACACAAGAGCAACCATTGCTCACTCCCAACTTCTATCCACCCTACTCTATGCAACTCTCATTCTGACTAATCTCAACAAAACTGAACTAAGCAAAATGGAAGCCTGCTATAATAGAATTACTGCTTTGCTGCAAATTGTCTGTACAGAACTCATCACTGCACTGCTTTGAGACAGCTCCACTGGCTTGAACTGCCCAACCTCCTAACCTACAATCAGCTGCCTCTGTCATTCTATCTATTACCTCCCCAATAAGTGTCCTGCCCTTAAAAACCTAGTACAACATCACTCAGCCAAAAGGCCTCTTAGATCATCAAGCAAACTACTACTAGAAGTCACCAACAGCTACAATAGCTTTGGAGATGCACTATATAGTAGTTCAGTGGCTAAAAAATGGAGGTCTCTCCCCACTAGCATAAAAAACACATTGTCCAAAGCCTCCTTTAAAAACTTCATTAGGCAAAATCTAAAGTAAAGTTGGCAGTGCCATGATTGCTCCCCAGGCTAGGGAAAGCGGATAAGGTATACATACTAAACCTAGAGTACTTGATAATAGTTTTCACTTTTACTCACAAACACTGGCTAATCTGCAATGTATGTACTGTACCTGTGTACTATGTATGTATTCTACCTATGTTCCAAATTTCAGCTGTACATCACACATTTATTAATTACTTTTATTTTTAAATTAATATTTTCTTGTTTGTTCTCTCCACTGTAACTGTTGATGTGCTGCATACCATTGTAAAAACATGTCTGTTGTAATTTGTGTGTATACTGATCATGTCTAAATATCTAAATGTATCTGTAATTTTTCTATGTGAAGCTTTTCTCCCCAGGCTGCTGCTGAAAAAGGGCCTTTTCGGCTCAGTCAGACAGCTCCACTGGCTTGAACTGCCCAACCTCCTAACCTACAATCAGCTGCCTCTGTCATTCTATCTATTGGTTTTTAAGGGCAGGACACTTATTGGGGAGGTAATAGATAGAATGACAGAGGCAGCTGATTGTAGGTAAGGAGGTTGGTTAACAAATGTAAAATAAAAATAAAAATAAATAAATTCTTGATAAAGGCTTAAATCCCCACTCTACATAGCTGATGTGTAAGCCTACCTGTAAAAGGGCTTGATATAGTTTTGTTTGTGGCATTGTGCACATTCTTACTGTGGCACTGTGCACATTTTTGCACACACCCCAGCAAGACTATTGATTATTATAGCATGACAGAGCCAACTATATGTGCATGTCCTTACCTGCATGCTACACCTTAATTCTTGTTTACCACAGCAAACCACTGTCATAGCAGTCAGGACAGCTTATTTAAGCCAAAATAGGCAAGTCAGCACTGACTGCTTAGTCCCACCCTCCACACTAATGCTAATGGGTCAAAACAGTGTGATTCTGATTTGTCTCCCTTCTGAAATTACACTATTACAGCATGTTGTCAAAGGTCAAGGGTGCAGTTGTAAGCTAGACCTGAATTTAATATGATTGCCTTATTAATTTTTCCTTTTGCAGTCAAAAACGGTCATATTTGGATAAGAGGACTGTGACAGGAAAAGTTGTTCCATTTCTGTAATTTATTTATTGGGTAGGCAGAGTGGGAGTGGGGAGGCTGAAGTCTGAGCTAAATTTGTCAGCCAGCAAATTCACAATTTACTTTGCTCAGTAAAAGTGGCACCACTGATCACCAGTTTGGCACACTGATGTGTGCTGCCTTT
The DNA here is from genome assembly GCF_019279795.1 of Protopterus annectens. Classification (NCBI taxonomy): domain Eukaryota; kingdom Metazoa; phylum Chordata; order Ceratodontiformes; family Protopteridae; genus Protopterus; species Protopterus annectens. Next base: position 847,502,117 of record NC_056727.1, on the reverse strand, counting down.
GAGGCTTTGGACATAGTTGTAGAAGACCTTGCAGTTGGCCTTAGCCTGTGAGGCTATCCCAATTTTGTAATTGGCCTTGTTGGGCTTAATTAGTCCTCTTGCTTTTCATCAATTTTTGGAGGGACATCCAGTTCATTGCAATATCACTGTTGTCCCATAGCCTCTCCACTGTTTGACTGTCTTCACTGTGTTCCATGGTATATCCAATGCTCATTAAGATATAACTGCTGTACTACTTTGACTTAATTACTCTGGTCTTTGTCCTAACAGATGGTAATGACTATGTCTTATATTACACCTGTGCAAGGAATATGATGCATGTCTACTCAACAGATAATGTGATGCAATTTCCCACCTGCACATTCAGTGTTCGTTTCTGAATTTTTCATTTTGGTGTTTGTACATACCAGGAAATGTTACTGAATGGTTGTTTCAGGGAAATCTTTCATTCTGGTGCCTGTGCATACATTATATTGAAGGGCTCACATGGGTGAATGCTTCATTTTGGTGGTTTAATACTAGCAAATGTTACAGACATTTTGTTTGGGGAAGCGTTTAATTTTGGTCATTGTGCATACCTCAACAGTCTACTGAAGGGGTTGCTTGGGTGAAGTGTTCATGCTGCTGGTTGCACATACTAGGAAATGTTACTGAAGGCTTGTTTGTGGAAACATTTAATTTTGGGTGCATGTATACCTGGACATAATTATGAGGATGTTGCTTGGGGAAATAATTCATTGAGTATCAGGGAAGTGCTTGTGCATACATAGTATCACTGTTGAAGTGACTGCTGGGCCAATTTGTGTCATTTTGGTGCCTGTGCATACAGAATGCAAACAACTGGAGGGGTTACTGGGGGCATATAGAAAGTCATTCTGCAAATTACATTGGGTTAAATCACTTCTGCTTGTATTATACTATTTGTGATTATACTGCCTGAGTGAGATAAAGGTTATCACTAGGTGACTACTGCCAGCAAGGAGCTACCATATTTTTTGTGCATTTCTCCTGGCTTTGTCAGTCATGTGTGGAATTTAGGCAGGAGGAAGGGCTGAGTAATATCTAAGTGTTATACTATTTGACTGAATAACTCAGGGTTTCTCCTTACTGATGATACTGAGTCTGTGTTACATAACAGCTGCACAATGTAATATAATGAATGCATACTCAACAGCTTATGTGCAGCAATTATCACCTGTATCTCAGCGTGCATACCTTTGCAGTAATGAAAGGCAGGTCATTATCACATTAGCAATATGTGCAGTTACAATATAGCAGTGAGTCATTATCACTTTTTTGGGAAAAGTCTCAGCTGCTGTCACTGTTATTCACATAAGTAGAAGTCATTATCACTTTGGTGAATGCACAAGCCAGGTTGTGTTTTTTCTCTGCTTGGAGTCATTGCAAGCAGCCCCCCCCCTCATTCTTCATCAACTGCCTACCCTCCCAAACCCCTGATTTTGTTTTGCTGTAGATATATATATATATATATATATATATTTGTGCATATGTGTATATATGGATATATATGTATGCACATAATGTACTTGCACATGTATACATTGGTCACACGCATATATATATATATATATATATATATATGTATATATATATAATTTTGGTGATTATGCATATCTCAACATTTTCCTGAAGGGGTCATTTGTGTGAATGTTTCATTTAGGGGGATGTGTGTAACATGTAGTAATGAAGATGTTGGTAGGGGAAATAATTCATTTGTGTACCAGAGAAGTGCCTGTGCATACATGGTCAGACTGCTGAAGAATGTAATACAGATACGATGTAACAAGTATAGGTTATCTATAGATCAGGTTTCATCGATGGTTACTATAATGTTTTGTTTATGTATTCAGCTTTCAAGAATAATTTATTATCCATTAACAATATGCACATACTGCATTTAGGAAAACTGATTGGTCTTATTGTAACCAGAGTGATGGTCAGATGCAATAACTGGAATTATTACTTCTGTGACTAATTCTTACATGGATGAACCAGATAAGTTTGCCATTTCTGCTTGTATTACTGTACTTCTGCTTATACTCAGTAGTTGGGCATGTTTCCATGCTTTCTCAGTCATGAGTGGAAATTAGGTGGTAGGAGGAAGGGCTCAGTAACATCCAAGTGTTATACCATTTTGACTGAATTATAACGCTATAGTATTTCTACTGAATGATAATGAATGCCTCTGCACTCCACACTAACATAGATTAGAACATGCTAATGCAAAACCTGTGTGTGTGTGTGTGTGTGTGTGTGTGTGTGTGTGTGTGTGTGTGTGTGTGTGTGTGTGTGTGTGTGTGTGTGTGTGTGTTTGTGTGTGTTGTAGGTATGTACCTCTGCAGCATCATCACCACTTATGTTCCTAATGCAAAGAATATTGCCCCTGTGGCTAGGATGGAAGATTTGGATGAGCTAACCAGGTAATGCATATGATATACATACGTATGTAGTCTTCCAATACATCTGTCAAACATCAGTAGTAAACTGTTTGCATTTTCTTTACTGTGCAGGTTTTTCCACCTTCTGACACTGATATGGCTTCATGACCAGGAGAACGACAAGTGAGATTGTGGGTATGTTGCCATTCCTACATTCACTGGGCTGCCAGCCACATCTCTGAAACTGAAAAGTAGTACAACTTGAGCTTCCCCACATCCAGTGTGAAGGTATACTGGATTGCAAGAAGAGGTATGCATTGGAGCGGAGTACTGCAGTTGTTGGAAGAGAAGTGTTCCATCTACCCTGAGCCCGACATTCTTGTGCTGCACATTGGAGGGAATGATGTCCTCAGTCAACCACAGGTTGTCATTTTGTGTTGTCTGATATAATTCCTCGACAGTTATGGAAAACAGAAAACAGACAATGGGCAGCTCATAAGGCCAGACGTTTACAGAATGGGTTCATGCATGGCTTGATGCACAGGGTTGGTGGATCTACAATCTGCCATGACAGCATCACTGCAGAAGATGTTCACCTGTTCAGAAGACTTTCACCTAACTGAGGAGGGCATTGCATTTTTCTTGACTGACCTCCACAATGGCGTGAGGAGAGCTATGCAGGATTGTAACATGCAGCTTGTGAGAAGAATGGAAAACACCCATGACCAAGTAGGACCAGTATGGTAAGTAAAACTCTATTATGAAATGTGTTGTGCAAAATATATTTTTCTTAGTTTGGCAAATAACTGTGGTAAGGAGCTGGTGAAGATGCGGACAAAGAACAACTGTTTCAGGAGAGTGCTACCACGTACAATCTAATATGTCAGTGACCATCCTGCAATACTTATTTATTTATTTATTTATATATTTTACTCATTTTACATTTGTTGACTGAGCTAGTCTAACTGGAGATATTTCCATTTTCAGTGGAGGCCCAGGGAGAAAAGCTCCACAACACACAGTAATAGTTACAGTGAATGCCATTCTACAAATGCAGGTACAAAACAGATTTTTGCCATTCCTTGTGATTCTGCTTACAGAATCTTAGTACTTCTTTTTTATTCTGATTTTATCAGGCATGTGTAGAATTTAGATGGCAGGAAGGGCTTAGTAATACAGAACTTGATCCCTTAGGTCCATTGCTGAATGGACACATGTAAAGAGAAAAGGCACAAGTAAGGCAGACTGCTGACACTGAAGGAGGTTGTGAGACTGCAGTGGTATCAGCTGTCTGAGTGGGTAGCCAGCGCAGCTATCAAACAGATCAGATGGCCTTGTCTGCCACTGAAGTCCCATGCCTGTCCTGGGTTCATTAGTGGAGTGGCGGTCCTTACCTTGCTTTTTCTCTTTACATGTACCCATTCAGCAGTATGTTGGCTACACCAAGAATGTGTATATTTACAATCATATGTGTCTACATGGTAAAACAACTGGTTCTGAATGCTGTACACATGTACAGATATCAGTTTTGTTAGGACTCAGGTTATGGAAATTATGATTTTATTTCATATTTTGGTAAATACATTTGCAAGGGAGCATCTGAATGTGCTAAGTAATACTTCATTTTGAAGACAGTATTGATAGTTCCAACATGGTAACAGAACTGTCCCTGTATATTGTACACATGCACAGATATCAATGTTTGTTTAAGACTTAGGTTATGGAAATTTATGATTTTTTCATATTTTGGTAAATAACTTCACAAGGGAGCATGTCAGTGTGCCAAGTAATACCTCATTTTGAAGACAGTGTTACTCCTTACAACATGGTAAAAGAACTGTCTGTGTGCACTGTATACATGTAAAGATATTACAGTTTGTTTAGTCTTGTAGGATTATGAAAATTATACATTTCCAATACTTCTCATTATTATGTCCATATCTTTGCAAGGGAGCATGGTGATGACACAAATGATGCATCATTTTGAAGCTGACATAGGGACACACAACTTCTACCTGATATGTAGGCTCTATCTGTTGCAGGTGATGAGATATTATGCTTTGTTTATTTATCAGTTATGATATATATTATATTAATCAAATTCCTGTGAATATCTCCATAAAGGAGCATCACACAGTAATGGTTAAGGTATCATTTTAAATCTGACATTCATTCTAACAAATTAAATGCAAGTTGCATAAGTCTACATGGTACATTGACCAAGATATTGTGCTTTGCTTTTCCAAAAAGGTAAAAAATATGCACAATATCAACATTCATTGCCAAATATTTAATAATGACTTTGATATGCACAATCAAAATTTACACTGTTGGAAAGGTGAGTGTCTGCTGAACAACCTTTGCATTTAAATTTTTAGTCTAGATCTTATAGTTAAAGAGTTATGAACACTTGTTTTCTGTATGGTATTACAAATGGATTTTCTGAAAATGAGCTCAGGCTGCGCTGTTGTTCCTATGGCGGAATTAAGCAGGCAGCTTTTTCTGAACTGCTCCGGAGTGAATGAGTTAACATGTTATTACCTTTATGTTGTCATCCTAAAGTAAAACAATATCTGACAGTGTGTCATAATATGGTCTCAAGATATACAAAAAGACTAGGAGAGAAATTAGATGAAATAAAAATACTTCCACAAGAAAAAAAAAACTGTCAGAAGCCTGAAATAAAAATGTGTGTTCATTAATGCAGCAGATTTGTGAAAAACATTATATAGCCCAAGAAACTTTGATTTGTTTGGAAAAAGAAGCATCTGAGGAAGTGTGAAAATATAAACAACAAAACCTGGAGATTTTTAAAAACTGTAATAAAGAAGTATGGTTATGGGAAAGAAAGAGAGATTTGATATGGTGCAATATTTATGCAAAGTTGAAAGCCAAATTAATCAATAAAAAGAGGGGAGCTCTAAAAATATTCCAACAGAAATACAGGCAAAGGCATCCAGATATGGAAAATTTCACAATAAAAAAAATAATATCACAAAGAGGGAATGTAGAAAAGAAGATTAGTAAAGTAGAAGTTAAAAACATAGAAGCTGAAGTTATGGAATGCCAGTGAAGTGAAGGATTTGGTGTAGAATGTCTAACATAGGTTGATTCAGAGTATGATGGAACAAGTCCCCAAAATAAGGAGAAACAGGAAGATCAAGAGACATCTAACGAAGAAATATGGTCATGGGAAAGAAAAAGATATTTAATATGGTGCAATATTTATGCAAAGGAGAAAGCAAAATTAATCAATACAAAAAGAGCAGCACCAAAGATATTTGAAGAGAAATACAGGCAAAGGAATCTGGACATGGAAAACTATACATTACAAAAAATAAGAAGACAAGGAGAAAAAAATAGAAAAGAAGTTTAGCAATGGAGAAGTTAAAGAAATAGAAACTGACATTATGGAGTACCAGCAAAGTGAAGTATTCAGTGTAGAAAATCTAACTCAGAAAGCACCACAGCAGAATAGAGCAAGAGACATCCAAATTAAGGAGAAACCAGTGGAACGGGAAGGAACTGGGCAGTTGCCATATGAAGATATTTTTTAGACTTCCAGAGGAAAGCAGTGTAAATGTTCAACTGAAGCTGGATAGCAAGAGAAGGAACAGGAAACTATGGAAACTCTAACACAGTCAATGTTGAGGAGTGATAGGCCAGTGAGTTCCCATATGGCAGAGCAATGGATGTCACAGGATGATCTGTCACAGGAAGATGCTATAGAACTTTCTATAGAATGCCTGCAAGAAATGGAGAACAAACAATGTGCCCTCAGTTTAGAAGAAAATCAGCTAAGAGAAGAGTTGCTTGATTTAATAGAGATAAATAAACATATTAAAATCCAAGAAAGAAATAGACTGCAAAAGGTCAACAAAACCCAAAAAGTAAGAAGTTTGATAAAACAAATAAACACAGCAATTAGGACTGTCCGTAGAGATCCATGTGATCCAGAAGTAAAGAGGATATATTACTGTGCAGCTAAATTAATAACAGATAAAATTTTACCACAAGAACAAAGGGTAGTAAGGGAAAGGAAGGGGATAAAATCGAATACCATCATGGAAGTATCGAATAGTGAAAACTGTAACACAATTAAGACAAGAAGTGTCACTGTTAGAAGAGTATAGAACAGGGAACAGATCAATAAAAAATACTCAGAAAGATAGACATGATAAAAGCAATGCTCAATATAATAACAGATCAGGATTTATCATGCACTATCTCATATAATAAACTACAAATATCAGCACAGACAGAAAAACATAGAAGATACACAGATAAATATAAAGAAAAAGTACAAAATAAGCAATTTATTGATGACCCAATAAAGTTTTATAGAGAATTGGGAAACAAGGCAAAAGGTATTGAAAGAACACCCAAAAAAGAAGACATAGATACAATTTGGAGAAATATTTATGAAGATCATGTGGAACATAACACAGATGCTAAATGAGAAACACAAAACCACCTCCTGGAAGCAAGAGGAAAGCCCAGATAAACAGTCAATGGAGTGTAGACACACGAAAATGTATTAAATCCACTTCAGACTTGGTAAGCACTTTCATCCTAACAAGTCTAGGACTTTATCAAAAGCTTTTGATAGGCTAGGCTGAAATAAGCCCTTATTTTTGTTAGCCTATTATACACATATGAACCTATGGAGCTATGCACTTATACTGTTATACTTTTCTGATGACATTTTTTTTTCTGTGCTATCATTCCATTCTGTGCTCTGATGTTGATGGGTTTATTGTAGATGTGCACCCATAGGTGTGTCCTACACAATCCAGAAAGTGAAACATAAGTAGTTCCATGAGTCACCTTTGACTGTTTGACTACACAGCCATTACAACAGCATCCAGTATAATGTACACAAAATAATATGGTTTACTCATTACAAATGACAGTGTACAATATCTGCAACTGACCAGTACAAGTAGCATGTTAAAGCAATAATGGATGAAGCAAATTGATATTAATTTAGATAGTCACCCTGTGCATCAGACACATAGCTTCATTTTCCTGCATCGATGAGAAGGATGACAAGGATGTGGCACAGGTATCATCATTTGCACAGGGTGTTGTATGTGGTTGCAGGAAGCCTAGGCTGACCCAGTAGATTGGCAAGCATGTGTGTCAGTCAGAAAGGGAAGCAGGCAAGATGGACCATGTAAATGTGGCATGTGTCTGTAGGTGACCTGAATGTGACAGTGGTGTGTGTCTGTGTAAACACAGCCAAGCTTAGTGCTAGCCCTACATGTCTGTATGTTGGACAGCTTCGAGCCATGCATGGTATAGCTGACAGTTCATCATCTCTGCCCCTGGACATGAGAACTGGCTCTGCCAGGAGTTGCACTGACACGTCTATGCCCAAGGTCAGATGCTGGGATACTACCTAAGGGTGACTGCTGTCTGCCAGGACTGTGTCCTCCAGAGGAATATCCAGGACCACAAGCCCATGGCCTGCCATTTGTTGGTATGGACAACACACTTCCCTCTGGAACCACTGGATGTACTACCACTCCAGGATCGTGACTGTGCATGATCACATGGACTCTCAGCAGATGTAGTTGCTGACCTACGTCCACAAGTACGATGCTCAACTCCATCCAGATGTTCCATCACAGACAGTGTGCTTTCCAAGACAGTTAGTGTGCAATCCATCTCAGACCAATGTCTTTCCACTGCATCAGTCAACATATCCAGGGTATCAGCAACACAGTGGAGGCAGTCCCAGATGTCAGACTGTGCTGCATCCTAAACCCTGAGCATTCTTCTGGATTTCCTTTCTGAATGTGCCTGTGCCTCCATGATGGCCCTAAACATATGCCAAGTGACAAGTGATGAGACACCTGCAACAGGTGGTGGAGGGACAGCAGGCCTCTTAAGAACACCCCTATCACTCTGACTGTGTGGAACCTCACCAACTCTTTGGCTATGGCCAGTATTGACACTCACTGCAGCCACAATAGCCACACTTCTCTGTTCAATGTCCCCACCCTTTGACTGTTCAATATCTGTTGGCCTCAGGGGACTAGGTATGCGTAGGCATACTGACTGTGTATGGTGATAATGAGGGCAGACGATTGATGTAAACCTCTGTGACAGATTCAGCCCCTGCAACCCCAATCTGTGCCTCATTTTGGTCACCATCCTCATCAGTGTGAAGAGACACTGACACCAGGTTGTGAAGGGGACAAAGGCCAACCTCCCTGGTCACCTGTGATGTAAATGAAAAAAAAAAATCACATTAATACCTGCATTGCTATGCTCTGCAGTACTATGTAACAATATATGTTCATAGGTTCATAGATGATTACTAGGCTAATGGCACAAGAGCCTTTACAAGCCTAGCCAATAATATACAGGATATGACAATATTATATCTTAATTCCTCTGATATGGGATGGGGTAGTATCAGGGTAGTTGGGTATTGGAATCCTGAGTCATTTTTCAGACTGTCTCATACATAAGTGACATGCTCAGTACTCCAGGAGTGAATCTACAGTTCCCTATCCATGTATCCAAATTCTTTGTGAACAGAGGGAGGGATGGGCTTTGTTTTACAAAGATGGGAAGTTTATTCCATAGATGAGGTAGCCTTTAGAATATGAACCTGTCTCTCCAGCAAGTTCTGTCACAGTCACAAATAAGGTTCAGGTCCATGGAACAAATAACTCTTTTTTTTTTTTTTTAACAAGAAACGTCTTTATTAAACCATCAGTTATGACATAGGCAACTGTACATTTATATAAATGAAAACAAACCACACCAACACAATCCTGTTAAGCTGTGTACACTCCTGTCACTAGATAACCCACAATCTGATACAGTAGGACATGAGGACATTATTGTCTAACCCAAATATGTAATTATTTGAAAATAACAGATCTTTAAACTAGACTCTCATGAGCAAAACATACCCCTGGATTTACTAATCTTCCTATTAAGCTTAGTCCTGCATGGAAGCGGCTGTTTAGGAGCAGGACAGTAGCACACCATGCATATTAAAGAAGGCATGCTGCCTGAGCTCCTAATCTTACTCGCAGCATGTAAGAGTGCAAGGGGCGTGTCTGAGAGCAGAGCTCTCAGAATATACACACCCCTGCAATGAAGAACAGCAGAAAGCCCTAAAAGAATGAGCAAGACCGCTCATAGGTGTCTGCATACCCCCAGCAACATCCCCCGACATGTACAAGAGCAATAGTAAACACAAACAATATAAAGAACCTTTTTTTTTTTTTTTTCTGAAACAGCTTAAATTTAACCATAGGTGCGCGGGTTTGCCCATCGCTTAGCTGAGGCTAATGCAGCTTAAATGGCAGAAGAGGATAAAAACGGAAGATATATGCAAATGAAGCAGTATAGCAATAGTGTAGTGGGCAGAGCTTTCACTTTATGAGCAGTCAGTCTCAGTTCGAGTCCCACTGCAGCACATTCCATTTTCCATGTCAAATCACATTATGACCAATACGTTTAGTTGTATAACCTACTAAATAACACATATTTGTGAAATGGAGTACTGCATTAAATGCAGATGTGAGGTGTCAGTGTCATAATGTTGTAAAGTCCACAGATAATCACATGTGCCCCATACAGTATAGGTACAGAGGAATCAGGGTTACAAATAGAAGGTAAAATGAGTAATGAATGATAACTCCATACAGCTTCCAAATCCCCCACCTTCCCAAGAACCATTAGACATTACTGTCTAAATTAGTGCAGTGGTAAGCGGGAGTAAGCACTAGTAAGCAAGTGTAAGCACTATTGAGCAGTAGTAAGCAGGAGTAAGCATATATAATCACCAGTAAATGGGTTTAAGCCCATTTATGCGGGGGTAAGCAATGCGCACACAGGTTAAGCAATATGGAAGCTAACTCTTTGTATGCATATTTAACTGAAGGTTAGCATAGCTTACCCTCGTGCAAACCCATGCAAACCCACTTACAAGTGCTTAAACGTACCTTAATCACACTGTATCCAACAGCCACTGTTCTGCCCAGGAACAAAATGAACAGCCTTGCAGGTCTTGAACCCACGACCCCATACACAAAAGGCATAGCAGTTAACCACCAAGCCATCACAGCAGTACATAAGCCTGAGGTATCACCAAACAAATCAAACTGAACATGTGAAAGGAATCAGTATACAGTCATAAGTTCTATAACCTACTACATAACATAAATATGTGAACTGGAGTACTGAAGTAAGCCCAGATGCGAGGTGTAATTTTAATACAGTGTTGAAGTCCCCTATTAAACACAAGGACCCCATACAGTGTATGTACACATGAATCACGGATACCAGACATATATATAACATGTAATGAATAATAAATCAATGCCAAAAAGCAAATATAATGCAAAGTAAATATTAAGCAATTCTAAGCATTGCACAGGCCAGCTTAGTAGGTGTACGCAATGTGTACGGCAGCTAACTCAATTTGCCCAGTGGTATACCCCTTTAAACAATGCTAACCTTAGGTAAGCAGGTTTGCCCATAGCTTAGCCTTTCCAAAACCGTCCAGTCATGGCAAAGTGTGGGAATCCGGCCCTACTTAAACCCAACAGGTGGGAATACATCTCATAACTGGTTGTAGCTTCCCCTTGCAGGCACCATGTCAGAAAGGGGAGAGGGAGTGCACTTTCGGGTGCAGAGCTGGGGCATCCAGGAGTCCAGAGTCATGGCAGGACTCCTTGTCAAAGACCATGAGTAGAGACTGTTGCAGGGCCAGTACCAGGGTTCCCAATATAAAATGGAAGCCTGGGACCATCTTGCCTGTGACCTCACCAGCGCCACTGACATACCCTGAACTGGTGAGCAGGTCAGGCATCACTATGCCAACCTGAAGCGGCAAAAGGGGAATTCTTGATTCAGTGGATCCAAGAGGCTAGGATGGCAGGGGTTGTTCCAGCTGTGTGTAAGTATCACTCCACTACCTGTTTAATAATTCCCAGCTCATGTACATCATGGATAGGTATGGCTAAATATTCCTCTTATGTCCTTCACAGTGACAGGTGAGCAGGCCGCAAACCAGGAGGCCTATGGATGTCAAGTGGAGAGTTTGCGAAGTGAGGCAGTTTAGTAATACTCTTGCATGTACTGTCATAGGAAATAAATCTAAAGGTATTAGTAAGTTAATTGCCAGAATAAAACCTGTATTGTTTAAGGCAAGTACTGCATACACCAGAGAATATGGCAGGAAGAGTCTCATATAGATTGTATGTAAATAAAAGCATAATAGCCTGACAATAAAGGTCTAACTGCTGGACTGCAAGTGTATACTCTGGTATCATATGGTAATGCAGATTTGCAATCACTTAATAGAACTGTTGTATTAAGCACTATTACCCACACTGTGCAACATAAACAGAATGTGTAGGAATGTCTGTATATTACTGGTGTAATCCCCAGAGGTCATTTAGTACAACTGAGAGACACATAGGCAGAAAACAGTGAAAAGGCAGACAATGCAATCTGAATAGCACATGCAACTGAGACATGAACTGTTGTATTTTTAGCACACAAAGCCACGGTTCAAATCCTGGGAGTGGTAGTAGTATGCATACAGAATAATACCCCACAACTGTACAGTTAAGTCCAGGATGTCGAGTATATCAACCCATATCTGCTGCCTGTCTCCCTGTCCCCCTGGGAAATCAGTGGGATGATCCCAGATGTTTAGGATATACAACTAATTGTCACACATCTATAAGAACAACCTGTCACACTAGCAACTCCCCAAAATGTTATGAGAGTAATAAGCCACGTATGTCCCATCTACACCCCAATATTGTCAAGCTCTGACCAGAATGTGTACAGTAACAGAGTGAGATGTATGTGCATAATACTAATTTGAAATCTGGTACTTTGTGTGGCAAAATTCAGGTAGTGCTAACAAACATTGCTCCCACAGGTACGTCGGATACGAATACTGTGTCGAGAAATAAAAGCTTGATACCCTGTACTGGTACTATTTACTCTGGTATTGTATGGAACTGTGAGTGTTGCGGTTGCTTTGAATAATAAGGTATCACTGATCACTGTCACCCACACTGTGCTGCATAATATAACTGTGTAGGGAATCCTGCATAAGAGTGTTGTAAGTCACTAAAGGTTGAAGAGGGCAATAGTCTACATATGTCCCGGTTTACCTGCATGTGGTCAAGACATGGCCAGAGTCTGCACAAAAAGAGATGGACAGGTATGTACATAACATCAATCTGGAATCTGGGATTATGTGTAGAAACAGTTAGTTAGTGTTAACAAACAATTCCTCCACAGGTATACCAGGTAAGAGGTGTATACTGCAGGTAAAATCTGTTCATGTATATAGATATCACTGTCAAAACTAAGGCAGTAGGGTAGTGTAGTAATACTTGCAAGATACAGATAACAGCACTGACTAGGAACGTAATGCAAACTACAGGAATATACTAGTTGTTAATTGACATCTTTCTCTCACCCCCACCATATCTCCAACAACACACTAAATACCCACCTCAACTGGTACATGATGACTCCATGTTATGTTGGGATATATGTCCTATTGGTTGATAAATATTTAAATCTGTTTCTATGCATGTGTTATGTTGAAATACTCCAACATTGGTGGCATGGTGCCATTAATGTACCTGCATGCTGTTGTTATTACCACTGTTGTCCCCTATATGTATGTGTCCCATTTGCTATGCAACTGTTCCATATCTGTTGTCTGGGATAAGGGAATATCTATGCATGCTGTTATACCTAATCCTGGAATGTCTTGACTATTACTAACCCACATATGTTGATAAACCATAAGCACCATAGCACATATGGGAATGCGGACCCCCCTGTCCCACCTCAGCTGGCCGTGGCACCAGACAACAGCATGTCTGGGGCCCAACCCGGGACCTCTTCATCTGTTGGTCCTGTACAACCTTCGGGGGAACCGTCTCAGGGGATGGTGCTCACCACCCCCTGGGAGTGGGCACAGACAGGAACCTGTCACCCATCGCCAGGTCTGGGTCGTGGTGCATAGAGAGCTCAATCAGCAGTTTGGAGATCTTTTATGCAAGCTTGAGGGCCACGTGTTGTGACAAGAGGGTTGGCCTGGCTCTGTGAGTCAGCCCCCAGCACATCCACCTTCGGGTCTGTGAAGGTGCAGTGGTGACTGCCTATGGGTGGGGATGTCAGTCCCACTGTTTCCACTAGGGGGCTCATGGGTTTCTGATTTCACAACACCCCTCCCCATCATGGTGTTTACCCCCCACATGGGTCATATACCGCTCCTGTATGCATCTTGTTTGTCTTGTCTGTTAACCTACCCAACCTACCTCCCCAAATATACTTACTATCCCTCCCCAGCATCCCACTCTCACCTGAAAAAAAAGGACAATCTGTACCCAAAAAAAAATATTGCCCCATACATAGCTGCCCGTTTTGCACATGTGTCTACTGGACACGTAATCTGGTCTAATTGGCATCACAACATATTATTGTTGTTCTCACCCCTCTCTCAGGGGTTTGAGTGTCCAAATCAACCTCCAAATGCAGTGTATATGTACAGCTGTTGCTGCAGAAGAAATGGGCAACTATGGACCTTCCCTACACCCTCCTGCACATCCCCAGCTATTTTCCCCACTGTCTTTCCTTCTTTGTACCCCTTTTTTACCACTTCCCTATCACCCCTTTTTGTTTTCTTTTAAAGAAATTAGCGTTGGGATAAGAGGGAGTAAGCACTTTTAAGCAGCAGTAAGCGGGTAGAAGCCTGTTTGCGTGAGGTAAGCAATGCCTATACAGGTTAAGCAATTTAGAAGCAGAGTATAAAAAACTGTAACTGGAAGTTAGTAGTGCTTACCTCCACACAAACCTGTGCAAACCCGCTTTCAACTGCTTTAAAGTGCCTTAATCACACTGTATCCATCGACCTCTGTTCTGCCCAGCAACAAAATAAACAGCCTTTGCAATGCTCAAACCCAGGACCCTGCACACCATAGCCATAATGATTTGCCACTCAGCCATACATAACCCTGATGTTTTCACAAACATATCATCCAGCACAGTCATTCAACAGTACAGGAAATGCATTTCAACATGTAGATGTGTGTGTGTGTGTGTGTGTGTGTGTATGTCTGTGTGTGTGTGTGTGTGTGTGTGTGTGTGTGTGTGTGTGTGTGTGTGTATATATATATATATATATATATATATATATATATAGACAGATAGATAGATAGATAGATAGATCTAAATAGATATAACATATCTATATATGTAGATATAGATATATATAGAAATATATACATATATATATATATATATATATATATATATATATATATATATATATATTTATACATATATACATACATATGCATACATCTATAGATAAATATATATATATATATATATATATATATATATATATATAGTCTACACCTATATGTCTATAGATATCTATATCTATATATTTATATATATATATATATATATATATATATATATATATATATATATATATATATATACAGCAATATATATATATATATATATATATATATATATATATATATATATATATATATATATATATATATATATATATATATATATATATATATATACAGCAATATATATATATATATATATATAAGCATAAATATATATCTATATTGGCATATACAGACATACATCTATAGATATAAAAGGGAACATAACAAAAACATATATGTCCACATGAACTGTTAATGGGGGTGAGTTGGCCCAAACAACATACATCATGTACGTATAGATATTCCTCCCCCACAGCCAAACACATCTGCCCTACAATACAGTACCAACTGTTGCAGATCCCATAACCAGGACCTGACACAACATGGGCACAAGATGTTAACAGTACTCCTTCCCACCTGTATGATGTCAGGCTGGTATCAGTAACAAATCATGCAGTACAGTCTGGCTACCATAGGGAATTTACAATGTGGAAGCACTCAACATTCCTAAGATACATATACACAGACACATATATGCAGATACATTATATATATAAATATATATATATATATATATATATATCTATATATATATATATATATATATATATATATATATATATATGTAACTACACATACACCACAGTGATATGTATAGGAAGATACATATGTAGAAGGTGCACACAATACAGAACAGCCACTATGCCTTCAGTTGCCACCTTACCAACTGGACACAGTATGAGCCACCCATACAAATGACAATTGTTGCCTGCAACATATACCTACAGAGAGATCAAAGGATATAACACCGCACACAGGTTTGCATAAATGGGAACAGTTTATTTGTGTACTATTGCAGTTTTATATGCTATGTCATATAGCTGTTTAGACACTGACATACATATAATCAGAGTAATGCAACTGTGAAACAGTTATATTAATACAGTAGTCCTGAAAGGTTTACATATGTTGCTGTCCAGGCCGAGCCCTTCAAGTAGTACAATAGTAAAGACAGCTGGGCCACAGGATACCAATCAATCAACAGTAAGTAATTCAGATGTATAGTCCAGCAGCTTCTATCTACACTCTGTACACAATCCCTAGGGGTTAAAGACCTCAGTTGACACAATGGGATGTATCTGTTACACAACAAGGCATAACTTACACCATCACAATCACACTGACAAACAAAACAGTCTGTATGGCAGGAAGCAGTAGGCCTGCATTTACCCAAGGTGAATTGTATGGTAATGTACATCCAGATACCTTAAGGCAGCTTACCCCTGATACCCCCACATAACAGCCTAGGTTAATTATGGTGCATCCCCCCCATAGACTCAGTAAGGGCCATATACCACTGTTACATACACTGGTCTCTGGAGTGCATAAGGGCACACGTATTGTGTAGGTGAAGCCCACACATATATGTTCCCAACCCCACAATATGTGTAGGGGCCACAACAGCAGTGGACTGGTGGCAGGAATGGCAGCATGACATACTCACAGCCCACTACATAACAATCCCTGACAGCATGTCATATGTACAAAGCCTGGTATGTAGGTGGAGGACAGAGGCTGGAACACAGGCCCATATGTGAAAAACTGTTGTCATACACTAAGCAAGTCGCTGGTGTTACAGGATAGTCTGCAACATACCCTTAGTCAGAAATATGAAGTTAGAAACAGAAATGGATGTAGCTATGTACTGATAACACACAACACACACACCGCCAGTGATATATCTGACACAAGACCTGTGTGGTGGACAGACAAAACATAATAGGCACACCTCTGGCCATCAAATGGATAGGCCCACGGTCGAGAGCTATGCAGACAGACTGCATTCCAAGTTAAACTAGCATGTACACACAAACCCTTTAACACTGGTGCTATACAATGCATAGAACAACACTACTTACACTCTGTCTGTAGTTCTGGCACCTCCTACAAATATGTAGCTGGCCTGAGTGTGCAGGTTCTCCTGTAAGAGGTATTACTACCTGCTGTCTATAACACTGCTGCCCACACACAGGAAGGATGTCCACTATACAGGAAAGGTAAAGGGACCATGCCCACATAATGTAGGGATTTATAGTAGTTGGTTGCCATGACAGTGGTAATTGGAAGTACTACACAGCATGCTGCATGCAGATAGCAAGTGGAGGATACTGATGGGTGCAGAGGCCATCACCTGATCATGTGCATCACCTACAAAATCCATGCTGCAATCTGTTCAAAGCAGCCCAATCCAGTTACTGGAGAGAGACCGAGAGAGAGAGAAAAAGAGAGAGAGTGCATGTAAGGCACAAATAAAGAAAAAAATAAATAAATAAATAGACAAAACCATCCAAAAGAGACTTCTTTCCCAGAACAGGTATGTGAAGTATATATGCATGCAATTGACCGTAGTACTTGGTCCATAATAATGGGATAGATGATGTGGAATGATGTATATGTGCCTTCAGGTGTTGTTGTTGTAATGATGTTCAGCTGAACAACTGCTAAGGACAATAAAGTCTGCCACTGTGGGTAGTGGGCCATACCCATCAACCGTGCAGAGCAGCACTGACTGATAAGATGTAAGCCATCATAGTGTGTATTGTGTAATGGAAAGCATGTATATTACTGTGGCCAATAGCTGGTGGTGGAAGTAATGCCAAATGATGGACACGTGGGTTCCACAGCACACCTCTTGCAGGACACTCAGGTTAACCTGTATTGTAGCATGCAGGAATGCCATAGGTGTTTAATAGGGTTACCTGCAATCTGGCCCTACATATACCTAATGTCAGGCTGTGTCTATATGTGGCACCTGTCTGTGTTTCAGCAAGGCAGAACAGTGCAGCTGTGCAGGAAGGTGTTATGTCTGAATGTACCCCATATATAGGTATGCATATGTGTACATATATATATATATATATATATACACACACACACACACACACACACACACATGTATATCCACATATATACAGATACCCATGTGTAGAAATATATATAAACACATATATACAACATCATATATATCTACACATATATAGATATATACCTATATGCACATGTCTGCATATATACAGCACACACACAAACATATATGTATGTAAATGCATGTCCCCTATATTACCATCACAGTGCTGCATGCTTTGTGTGAAGAAACAGCACACATAGCAATACACACAGATATCTACAGCTGTGAGTGTGTGCAACATGGATGGGTTGTTGGGACCATATTGCCCTTGTCTGTGAAGTATGGAATGGGAATATGGGGAAGTATGGCAGATATAGTTGTGGAGGTGGTCAGATTGGTAGATATAGAGGACAGCCTGCAGGGGTGGTATGTGAAACATGTGGTGGGTAAACACCCTGGATGGTGTGTGTGGTCTGTGATGTGGATGCCCCATGGGCCCCAGTATGGACACAATGGGAACAAGCCTCCCACCCACTGCTACTGACAACAGCAGTCCATGTCCTGAAGGTGCCTGGCCTGGAGGCTGAGCAGGAGGAGCATGTGGGTTCTGTGAATGTGTACTGGGTGCCTCAAGGTGATGTAGCACATCCCACATGTGTCTGTGGAGCCCATTATGGAACAGACCCCGGACCTGGCCTTAGGGGACAAGAACATATTTGTGTGTGCCCCCAGGTGTGGACAGCATCCCCTGAGCTGGTTCCACCTGAAGGTATTGCTGGACCAGTACATGAGGAGGACCCAGGGTGTGTCACACATGTGATGTGGCCTGGTAACATGGGCAGATGAGTTTGAAGAGGTGGTTCTGCTGGCCAATAGTACATATAAATGCTATTGTGTCACTGTTATAGAACATATGTCGGTAGTAATAGTCTACACAATCCTGGCACATGTCCAACAGCATGCATAGATAACCCCCATAACACAGAATGTCAGATGTGCAGCAACCACATAGCAAGCATACCCAAGGCATATATGGAACCATAGTGGCACTGACAATGGCATGCAGGTGTATAGTCTGTAACAGGCCAGCAATGATAGTGTCCACACAGGGAACATGGCTACAAACACATTGCACAAGGTGTGGTACAATACAATATCTGCCCCACTGGTAGGTATGTTGTAGCCATACCTATTGAGTTGTTTGCACAGTTTGTTGTCACTGATATGGTGGGGGGTGACAGTGATGTGTATTAAGAACTGTGGTGACCTTGCTGCATGACTTGCTCACACCTGTGTCCATTTTTATGTCTTTCAGCCGAGATGTGCCGTGGAAGGCTTCTGGCGTACTCAGCAGCTGAAAACGGCATTCTGGTGAACCACATCATACAGCACTACCCTATCTTGTTTGGCCGAGCCACCCATGATCATCAGGAGTGGACCACCCTGTGGAACTACCTAGTCCACAGGGTCAGTGATGTCGGACTGCACAACCGCAGTTATGAGCAGGTCCGGCATCATTGTTCTGACCTGCTTTGCAATGCCTGTCAGCATGCTGCTGCAGTCCAGGGGGATCACCTCACCACAGGAGGGGGGCATGCCATCCATTCCTCCCTGACATGTGTGGAGGAGCTCCTAGCCAGCCTCATGGCACCTGCCCGTCTGCATAGCCACCAACCGGCGGACACTTTTGTGGAGGTGGATGCTACCCACACACCGACCGATGAGCATGCAGGTAAGGCCACAGGGCACATCAGTAGACCACTGTTGCATATACATCCACATCTGTACAGGTAGAGCATGCATATTTGACATGTCATAGATATAATTTGTTGCTGAATAGTAGTGATAAACAGATGTGCATATGTGGTAGTACTGTGGACATGTACTGTTGATGTATTGTAATGCTGCACCCACCCTGTATGAATGCCACAGGTGTGGCCACTGACTTTGCATCTCTCACCATCTTTTGTAGGTCCCTCCAGTATACCACCAAGGCAGCAGCCTGTAGCTGGTGAGTATGGTTTATATAGATGCTTGACAATACACCAGGCATGTAATGGCTACGGTATATTCCATGCACACATGTAACACACCTACCCAGAATGCATGCTGTACATGTGCACGTATTGTTGCAGTTAAATGCATGGCATCACAGTGGTGACCATGATGGGGTATTGGAAGGATATGTCAGACACCTGCAAGATAACTAACATCCTGTCATTGCAGAATGTGTCCACAGGGAGTAACATAATGGTGGAAGACATGGCCTACAGTAGGAACATGTTTGGAACAACACCCATATACAGTGTAACACCAGTGTATATACCTGTAGGACAATGGCAACAGTTGAAGAGTTACACTATGGCATAAGGTATTACTGTGATCCACATTATCAGCTGGGACTAGGCTGTAACATGTGGTGTTCAGTGTATGGGACACTGCAAAGTGACACATGTGTAGGTCTTACTTGTCAAGCATCTGCAAAAAGGCTGAAGGAGGGGGGTGTCAGCATGACACACCAGTGCATTGCTGCAGGGATCCTAAGGATGCTAAGAATGGCTGTATCTGCACATAGTCAGGTTCAGGAACTGTGGCAGACATAACCCTACCCCAACAGCAATAGTGATAGCATTGTGTGAACACCAAGGGATGTGCACATGAGTAGACCTTGCAATCATGCAGAATAGGGTGACATGTGTAGGGTAGACTGAACATACACTGGCAACTGCAGATGGCCCATGCTAGTATACACCTGCCAGGAGTAATGACTGCTGTAGTACACATAACAGTAGGTGCAACAAACTGTCATGATAAGGGTGTGCACACATATGCCCACATGGAGTGTATGCATCATGGTCAGCATCCGCACACCTAACACATTCCGTAGACACTGCATGTGAAAGTACAGGACATATGTCACATATCGGGCTCATGTACTGTTAAGATATGCGGTGATGTGGTCCCATGGCAGATCAAGGATGGGTGTGTCATATCAATAAGGGTGTTTACACCCCCTCATAGCCATGGTATGCTCTGATGGTTGTCATTGTAATAGTATTGGATTTATCATACATGGTCTGCTGATGTTGAGAGCTGTAAATCAGACATCAAGCATTCACAAATGACATCTGTCCACATATGCATTGTATGTGTTGCTGAAAAACATAGGGGCTGTGAGCATTAAAGCTGACATAACTGACACAGTACTACACATTCAGCAATGAGTTGTACACCTGTGAGGTGTGGTGCACAGTACATGGCAGGGTGCAGAACAAGTGCACAGCAATACTGTGTACATGGGTGCAGTGGTATCCAGGGGAAGGGGCATCACCTAGTGACACAGCACATGCATCACACACATGTATACTGTTGATATCATGGATTGACTATAGCTGCACTGCATGCTGTTGTGTACCATATGTTATGCATGTTGACAGATGGGTAATAGGAGGACTGTGTGTACTATCATTGTGCGACCTCACCTGTGTGTGTGTGTGTGTGTGTGTGTGTGTGTGTGTGTGTGTGTGTGTGTGTGTGTGTGTGTGCGGTAGTTAGTTTGTCTGTAAGGTCACCCTGTTGAAATGGAGGGAGGTTGATACATGTAGGATGTGTGTGTGCATGTGTGTGTGTTTGTGTGGGTGGCCATGTATGCATATGTGTGATTGTGGGGTTGTTCATACAGCAGTACCTCTCTTTGGGATTGTGCAGTACATGGATATGGACTGCCACATTACACACCAGGAATACTTGTCAGGTATGTAATCACAGGACAGCTGATAGTATAATAAGGTCTGTAGCATGGAACAGGCATTTAGAGGGAAGGTATACACCAGGTATACCCTTAATATCACATTCAGCAGAGAGGTAACTGACAACCCATGTATGCAGCACTACAGATGCATTGGGGAAGTACTAGTCAACACCAGGGAGTTTATCCATATATTACAGCTGTCACATGATAGGCTGATTGAGCAGCATATCTGGCATGTACTGAGCAATACATACACATGACACTCCAGTGCATGATATTATGGAGTGAACATAGTAGCCCACATATATAGGGGCCATGCTCATGATATCCGGACATACACAGGGTGAACACTGAATGACAGCAGTGAGGCCATCTAAAACCACTACACACAGGTCAGGCAGGTAAAGTAGTAACAGGTCTTGTGTTGTGATCACTTGTCTAGGCATTTAGAGGACTGATATTTTAATGAGTGGTATCAATGTGTGTATGTTACCAAGTGTGATGCAGGATGGGGAACAAATGGAAATATATGTGTCTGTAAAGTCACGGACAGGTAGGTATTACAGTGGTGTGTGTGTGTGTGTGTGTGTGTGTGTGTGTGTGTGTGTGTGTGTGTGTGTGTGTGTGTGCGTGTGTGAGTGTGTGTGTACTGTTATGCAATGCTGTACACTTTTTAAAGTGCGTTTATTGTTTTCCCCACAGGTGGCGAGGTGGGTCAGGGTCCCTCCTGCATGCAATCTGATGTTGGTGTCCATACAGACACCAAAGATGATGATAGTATGTTGAGGCACAGGTGGGGTTGTCAGGGTCTGAAACAGTGCCAACATTTGGCATCCCCTTTTTAGCCACCCCAACCCCACAAACAGTTTCAGTGCTTATACATGCCCCATCACCAGTGGCCATATCCGAGGGACAGCTGGCATTCAGTGGCAGTGCACAGGAAACTGTTGTAACCATGCCTACTGGGTCTGGTTGCAGCAGGCATAGCCAGATTTCTGACAGGCACCACATAGACAGATATCCCTGGATGTTCATGGTTGGGCTGCTGGTCATCATGCAACTGGCAGACGCGACACAGCTGGTACCAGCAGACGCATGTTTCAGGCTGTCATGGCGATGCAGGCACATATAGAATGTTACACCGGACAGGGCTTGAGGCTGCAGAGGGCTGCTGTCACATCTGCAAGTGACAATGCCTGTGAACTGACTGGTGCCATTTGTGCATTAACTGAGTTCATGGATAGATGGTCTGGTGAGATGATGGCCCTCATCGACTGTGGTCTGTCCATGCTTGAACATGTGGTGGGAGTGCAGTGACAGCCGTGTGGATGTAGGCCAGCAATGCCAACAGCTGGCAGTCAACATGGACATGCTAGGACACCAAGTGGCTACCATAGTGGCAGTATCAGCCCTGGCACTGGGGGGGCGCTGTCCACACCACACCACAGCAGGCCACAAGCACATGGCCCTGGCCAGTCCCATGAGGGGCCTGGTTCCAGCAGACATTTGTCATTGTCATGTGAGAGTAGCACATCGAGGCCTGTACCTGGATATGCCCATGGAACCCCTGGCAGGCACAGTCCATGTGTCCATGGCTGGAGGCAGTGAACTACACACCCTGCCAGGTATGGTCTACAGCTGTCCATAAACACCTGTGTAGAGCAGCCACGTGGCAGAACAGTGTGTATGCCTACCCACGCACTATATAAACACACCTAGGGCAACCCCATACCTACACACACCACATCATCATGCCCAGTTCACCTCAGTACACCTCTCACCCACACACATGGTGTCAAATATATGGCCCACCATCGGCCTTTGGCAAACCAACAACACACCCTGTGCATATAATGATACCTATGCCACATCCCTGTCATCCATACCATTGATGCAGGGACAGGCTAATATGGTTCTGATGCACATGGTGACTGTACTACAGTGTACCACAGTACTGCAGTGTAACATGTAAGGAGTAAAGTGTAATGCATATATGTTAGATAGTATATCCATCGAGCAATGATACATTATAGCTGTTAGTAACACTGGTTGATTGTGGTCTCTATAATGTTATCCGTTTGTGTTGTAGGTGTACATGTGTCAGCACGAGGATGGTCTGCAGTCATATTCCACAACAGGGTACGACACTGTGGTGACACCATGGCTGTGACATATCTGGAGTATAGTTGAACACATGTCACAGGTTTGTATAACAGTTATTGCCTGTGCCACATGGACAGGTGACCCACTGGGCCATATATAATCTGCAACCTGATGTAGACCCATCCACATACACACACACTCTTACTTGGCAACACTGGGACTAAACCCCTACCTAGGTATGTAGTGATACTGAAGTGTGTGGCTTCCATTGCACACACCACACAGTGTTTAGGGTGAGGTGTGTTCCAGGTTACATGTTACATGGAGAACATCACCAGACATGTACAGTATGCTAATGGGGATGTAACAGGGTATATGGACAATACATAGTGTGACATTCCTTCATATACACATTAACAGACACATAACAGGCAGACACACATCCGAGAGCCCTGGACCTATCACTGCTAACTATCTTAACCGTGTGTCCAATGTGTTACAGGTAGGATGCACACAGCACATGCATAACTGGCCTGGATTGTGGTATTATTTACCTGTATGGTTGATGGTGACAGTAGTAACCATAACGTGGTACATGGGACATGTACTGGGTGTACCTTGGTGTAATGTGACAGTGTACACAGCACCCACATCCCTCATTGGATATTGTACTCCCTAAAACCCATAATGACACTCTGAGATACCCACCATCACACATTGGCCATGGCTGCGATACAACCCATTGTAGATCCCAACAGTGGTACTACAGGGATATGCATCTAATGCACATGCCACATGCATGGTGGGGTGTTGCATTGTCATGCCTCACCTATGGGCAGAACAACGCCATCTGTACTACTGTATGACAATGGGTACTGGAATAGGTGTATGTGGCCACGGAATCCTGTACCCTACAGATAAACGGACATGCTCACATACACACACTTACCAGAACACAATGGGTATCCGTGCCTATCAACCCATTTGTACAACACTGTTGTGATGGCACTGCAAGGCTTGTTTAGCGGGTATGGAGAGGAGCTTAACAGGGTACATTTAATGTCCCATACAGCAGCAGCTACAACTGGCTATGGCAATGGGTGTTGCGGTGGTTGTGAAGGCCCTCATGGAATTCCCATGTACAGGTGTGCTAACATACAGACACTGCTATACTCAGTCATGCACATGTACACATGTGTCAGTACTGGAGTGCATCACTGCAGATGGTCATAGCTGTGTACCTAGCTATTGTTCAAGGAGAGATGGGATGTGTAGGGGTTGTGTGTACAGTGGTATCCTGCCACCTGCCATGTGGCAGCAGACAATCTATTGACAGACACTACTATTTTGACCCCCAGGGTGAGAGTGGCATGCATCAGCCATTCCTCCAGGTGCCTTCTGCACATGGTCACTGAGTTGATCAAGTTGACATGCATGTAACATGCATTACAGCACATGGTTAGTGTCTATAATGGAGACCTGTACCCAATCATGTTCTGTTGACTATGGTAGTGTAGTGGAGGTACCCATGGCATATGGTGCGTATAGGGTGTTATCTTCAATATGTGGTAGTTCTTACACAGCTGGGCAGACATGTCAGTGTCAATCAAGCTTAGGATGCGTGTACATATCCCAGCTGGATACCTGCCATCTGCACATCTGTACAGAGACTGACAGTCATCAGCTTGGCAAGTAGCTATGCAGTAGGATGAATGTGTTGACAGACAGACGTTTGACAACAATATGTATGCCATAATTACATGTCAAGAGCCCTCTCTATCACACACCAGGGATACAACAGGGAGGCCTCAGAGACCAGCTATGCCTGCAGGTGTGCCTGTTGTCAGTACTACATTTAGCATACTACTCTTGCCTGGGTAAGCACTGTAAACAGTAGTACTGCCATGATACCCTACATGCCAGTGTGACAGCATGTACCCTGGGCTACTACCCCTGTATGTAACACATTCACATGGATAATAGTGCTGTACAGACCTCATATACATCTGTGTCCCACACATGACACTCACACCCTTTGCTACTGTAATGACAGCACATAGGCGCATGTATTGTACATGGTATTACATACAATTATTTTAGATGTCAGTACCCTGCTATGTTATCATACTGGGTGGTGTGAACTGGTTACCGGGGCTAAGTCATGCTTAGCAGGTATCAACATTGCTGCAATATAACAGCTAAGCTGATTTGCGCACTGGTAAGCAAAGCCTACACTGTGTAAGCACCTGTACATTTACCCATAGCTTAGCACCACTTAGCTTTGCGCAAACTTGTGCAAATGCACTTAAAGCTGCTCAAAACTGCCTTAAACACTCTGTATCCGACAGCCCTTGTTCTGCCCAGCAACAAAATGAACAGCTCTTGCAGGTCTTAAACCCAGGACCCTGTACACTAAAGTCACAACACTTAACCACTACGCCATGACCACTGTGAAGACAGCTGTTGTTTTGCCAATATATCTGTCAATACACATATTGATTAGTATTGAACAATTGCCTTTACTTCCACAGTTGTGTAGTACTTGTTATGAATATGACTGTTGCATCACCTATGTTGTTTTATCATAATGTACACATAGTGGATACATATGGTGAGATACATCTGGGAGAGTATACACAACCATGAGGTTTACACATGACAGGAATATGGATATATACATATAATAGGTTGATATATGTCTACCTGTACATACACATGTATAGTCATACATATATCTGTATATACATCTGTATAGTACAACATATATATGGCCATGTGTACATCTCTTCGTATGTACACACGCACACACATATATATATGTGTGTGTGTGTGTGTGTGTGTGTGTGTGTGTGTGTGTGTATGTGTGTATATATATATATATATATATATATATATATATATATATATATGTGTGTGTGTGTGTGTGTGTGTGTGTGTGTATAGATATATGTATATATAGCTATATATGTATGCACATCCTATGTGTACAGATATGCCTATTTATGCAGATATATATGTAGATATCTATAACTATATATCCATACATATCTATTCTGATATACCTATTACTGTCACTATATATGTAGATCTCCACAAGTATATGTGCATATGTATCTCTGTCTGAATATGTGTAGACATATATTGTTGTGTATATGTATATATCTGAGTGTTTATATGTATATATATATATATATATATATATATATATATATATATATATATATATATATATATATATATGTACATATACATAGCCATCTATGTATGTCGATATATTTATGTATATATATCTATACAGATATATATGGATAGGTATGTATACATATATGTTCACCATATGTCCTGAGCATGGAGTGGAGCCCTACCTCAGCCCCAGTAGTCCCAATCTCTTAGTGCAAGGGGATTTCAGGTATGTATTGCAGGTATATATGTAGACCATTGCTACTGTGATTGGGGTTGTCTTCACAGACATGTTGTGTGTGGGAGGTCACATCTGCTTTTAACATGTGCGCCATTGGCCACTGACAGGCATCCGAAGGTCATCATAGTACAGTACCACTGCTAGTACAGTAATGATCCTGTGGACTACAGCAGAGATATGGCCAATAAATGTGGACAGTCTGACACACTCTGGTCAGTCTAGAGGTATACACAGAACCCCTTAGTGCAAGACATGTGGACCAAGCCTGACAATGTGGATGTTAACAGTCATGTAGATGGGTATATCACGTAAATACTGGTATACATTTGCCCCCATAGGTTATGCATTCACACACCCCTGTCTGTCCTGACACATACTAACTGCTTGTACAGAGGTGCCATGGCTACACACTACCCACTAGTTAATGACATACATCTGTGCAGCATCTCACTGCTTTGTTTGACATACATGACTATTACGGCAGCCTGGCAGCAGTACACGTGGTAAGTATCTGGACATAACATCACACTGGGTATGTACACTAAGCTGCTAGGCATGTAACAAAGCACTGTGCAGGCTACAGGCAGACTGCCACAACAGTGGCCTACATTTCTTATGGGGGGAATACACATGTACCTGCATATATAGAAGGCTCTACAGGCATGTCACAACACAGAGTAACAGACACCTGTGTGAAAGTGCATAACCACAACCAATGTGAACACAGCCACAGCCACATATGGTAGCTAGCTTAATATTACAGTACATGGACTATATGATCAACACCATCCTCATATGTGCCACTCACACACTAACCCTACATACACTGGGCTGATACAGTGTAGTCTGATGCCTGTCTGTGGTATGAGACATGTGTGTCTTTAGACCTACAAACATGTAAGCCGATAGGGTGGCATACAGTGAAGCAGCATATAACATCAGATAGAACAGGAACCACAGTTAATACACAGGCCAAGGTACATATTCACAATACACACACTGTCGACAGTCACCATGAGTACACAGACCTCAGTATTGTACACACAACCACAGAAGGCCCAGGTTATGTCCTCAGATATAACCCCTACTATACATAACATGTGTAGCAGTCTGATATCTCTCTGACTTGTTATCAGATATGATGTCAATAGATTATGGTGTGCAGAACATATGCACCTTTTACTGCATGACATATGTATGAAGGTTGACAGAGTTGTGGTTGGAGACAAAAACACAGGGCCAATACTGACATGTTGCTGTGATAACCTCATACATTTACTGTTGTAACAGGGTTTGTTGTGACATATATCCTATGAGGGATGTGAAGTCAGTAACTCTCATTTCTGTCACCATGTACTGACTGCAATCCTCAGACTATGCTTCTGCAGTTCACAGATAGGTGCTCTGTGAGTAACACAAGAAAAAAAAAGGCACCGCACACTGCCCAGTCTGCAGATGACCCTACAGATGAGGGTTTCCTCAGAAACATAGCACTGTCATGACAGGTATTAAAACATGTAGACCAGCCATATCCACACACACCCTGTTATACTGGGTCTATGTTATAACAGCAAATGATCAAAAGATTGAACACTGTTATATTGACCACAAAAGAATGAAAACAAAAAAGAGCAAACAGCCAGAACAGCGAATTTTTTCAAAAGGGAAAAAATTTGCTGTTCCCAAAAAAAAAAACACTAAACACTATTTTGAGTGGGGGGCTTCACCCCCACACCCCCCTACTTAAATATAATAACTCCAAGATTACACTACAGTGCCAAAAATGGCAAAGTGATGGAAGCGGCCTAGTGACTTCTTTCCCAGGGAAAGAATTAGTTTAAAAGCTGCTTCATCATTTTGCATTTTCGACATTTACAGTTCGATGAAGACGGATTCGACATACTGCATCTTTGTTCTTCTGACAAGAACCCTGTTAACAAAAAAAAAAAAAACAACAAAGAAACTGTTTGCAAAAAAACCCTGTTAAACCAACATTACTCCAAATGCAGAATAACAACACTTACATTCTGTAGTTATGTCAGGCACATCCCCCTCCTGTGTGTTGGCCTGTTTCCACAGTGTATGTTGTTAGAGGTAAATCCCCAATCTATCTGTGATGCTGTTTGCCAAACAACAGATCTAGGTCCTGCTCACAGTGAATGAAAAGGCCCAACACCAACATGATGTTCATAGATATTGGAGTGTGTTTCCATGCAATTGGCTATGGGAGTGTTACCACAGCTGTTCCACATGCAATCAGCTAGAGGACGGCTGCAATTCATGCAGAGCCCATCAGCTGATCATGAGCATCACTTACAAATCACATGCTGTTGCCTAAGCAAAGCAGGTGTAAGTCTCCACATTCACCAGAGAGGGAGTGAGAGAGGCAGACAGAGGCAAAGATAAGCCCAGGAGGGGTCTGGGAGAGTAAAACCTAAGCATGCTTGTGTCACATACCTACCAGTACAGGGTATCCAACCCCTAACTATGTATTGCTATTACATGTCTATGCAGTTATTGGATGCACCACATAGCTTACAGGTTGAGGAGCTCTCCAAATGTATATGTGATGGTGAGTGACATCTGCAACGGTGATATCGTAGCAATACGGTAGGTGTAGTACACGTGCCTGTCCGCATGAACAGGTGTCATATTCAACACAGCCGCACTCTCTCAGGGACCCACACACATTGACACACTTGGTAGGATCATGAATATACCTCCTCACTTGTTAGTTTGCCACAATACAGTACTGTGCAGGTATCACATGCACCACAGGGGTCATCTGCAGGTTATATGGGAAAAGGGTATGTCGAGGTGTCTGACATCAGACAGCATGCTTCAGTATCCAATGGGAGTTGTAGTGAGTGTGAACATGGTCAAAAGCATCATACACCACACACACACAGACACAGGGTGCCAGTACTGACTTACATGGGTGCATTGCTTCACGGGTGTGTAGTGGTTGACTGTGCCAGAAGGCTATACAAGGCTAGGTGATGGGTAAAACTTGGTATCAGGCCACATGACAATGGTCTGCAGTGTGGCTCAGGGCTGTAGTTTCTTGATTGGCCCACACAGGTGGGTATTGTATTCACCATTCAGTCACCTGGGTAACTATTGTGTGTGGCCATTGCTGTGCATTGCTTGCCATGTATGTGTTCTTTAGTCCATAACATGGATGGTGACATGCGGAACTGTACCTGGGGTGTCTGGCCCATGTTGTGTACACAGATTGTTATCATCAGATGTACCAGTCCTGGCCTCATGTGGCGGGAACTGGTAATGGACACCAGAATGACGCTGCACCTACATTGATAGCATGATACAGGTATTTCTTGGTGTCAGTGGCATCTGTCCATACAGGGCATGTGTTTAAGGCATGGTATGTCCCTTGTGGGTCACATTTGATGGCACCACAGGTGTTGCAGGTGTCCAGTGGGGAACATAGTGAAGGCACACTGTCTGCATGTACGTGCCTATTGTACTGATTGACAGGGTGCCATGTCCATTGTAGTCCACTGCAATCACACCATGGTTACTATCTGTGGGCAATATGCAGAGTACTTCCAACATAGCAGTTGTTGCCTAGGCAAGTGTGTTTGTGTATGAGACATGGGTTGAGAGTGTTCTCTGGGTAATACAAGATTGCTAACTTTGTTCACCGGGCCTTGCTATCACATGTAGGGGTATGGATTGGAAACCCAGCCTCTCAGCTATTTCACATCTGTTATCCTTGTAAGGTGGATATTGTGACATATAATAAGGCCACTATATAAGAAATTTGCAAAACCCACCCCACAATGTGTCTAGTTGCTAAGCACTCACAGCCACCTCCACACAGGATACGAATGACAAACACAGACACAAACACCTGCCATGTCTGAGATTAGAACTCCTACTTAACTAGTTTATTATACTACAGCATTATGCTTTTATAGGACACGCCACAAAGATTACTGGGATACAACTTTCCCAAGGGTGTATTTCACAGTGAATGACATCAGCAGCCTTGCCAAAGTAGGGCATTTGAATTGTAGTGAGTGTGACTAGCCTAAAAAGCATTGCTCCGTACACAGACATAGAAACACACACACAATCATCCACACTTGCCATGCGTGGAAATAGAACCCCTACTAGAGTACTACATCATGCTAAAGCATTATGTTGTTATAGGGCACGCCATGGAGATTACAAGACTACACTTTTCCAAAAAGTGTATTTCACAGTGAATGACATCAGCAGGCTTGCCAAAGTAGGTCATTTGATCTGTAGTGAGTGTGATTAGCCTGAAAAGCATTGCTCCCTACACAAACAAAGAAACACACACACACACAAACATCCACACTTGCCATGTCTGGGACTAGAACCCTTACCAGAGTACTATATCACAATACAGCATTACGCTGTTATAGAACACACCACAGAGATTACTGGGTTACACCTTTCCCAAAGGTGTATTTCACAGTGAATGACATCAACAGCCTTGCCAAAGTAGGGCATATGATCTGTAGGGAGTGTGACTAGCCTAAAATACATTGCTTCTACACAAACAAAGAAACACACACATCCACACTTGCCATGTGTGGGACAAGAACCCCAACCAGAATATCATAGCACACTACAGCATTTCACTATTATAGGAAACACCATGGAGATTACTGAGCTACATTTTTCCCAAAGGTGTATTTCACAGTGAATGACATCAGCAGCCATGCCAAAGTAGGGCATTTGAAATGTAGTGAGTGTGACTAGCCTAAAAAGCATTGCTCCCTACACACAGCCAGAGACACACATACAGTTGCCATGTCTGGGATTAGAATTCATATCTAACCAGTTTATCACACTACAGCATTATGCAGTTATAGGACACACCACAGAGATTACTAGGTTACTCAATTCCCAAAGGTGTATTTCAAAGTGGATGACATCAGCAGGCTTGTCATAGTAGGGCTATGGGGAGGGCAGTGTGTGTGCATGGGCCATAACCCATTCTTCTAGAGGTTGACACACCACATGCAGACACACACAGGGTTATATTCCACAGGTACATTTTTACAGCTGCTAGATGATGACTGCCTTGTACAGTCATGTTGCACATCTAGCACTTGCACCACATAGTCTTTAATGCTGACGGATACCAGTGGCTAATTTCTACAGTGAGTGACATTTACACATCCTGTGGTTGTAGCCATTTGGCTGTGTGCTGGGTGGGACAGGCCTCATGATGGATGGCTCTTTGTCACAGTCACTCTCTTCCACACATCTATGCATGTCTACGTTTGACTTATTATAGTATGTTGTCCTTGGATATATGTCTGTATTCATATCCAATGTATGTGCAAAGCATGACTGGTGCATACTGAGGAGTGTATGCACTAACATCTGCAACTGTCAGATATGTATGGTCCACTGTTGTTTACAGACATGGGCTTCATTTGTTTAAGTGTGTGCATACCCAGTATGATCTTTCAGTATGTTGTTGTCTGACATTACCTTCATTTCTCTGTGTGTGAGCATGCCCAGTATGCCCTTCTGTATTGAATGTGTGGATCTATTCCAGGCAGTTTGTACTAGCGTGCAGAGCATTGTGTTGTACACCTACAGGTAGCAAACTGTTTCTGCAGGGTATTTGTAGATCGTTTGGTAATATGGGGACAAGCTGTGCAAGTGACAGTGTGTACTGTAGATGATTGTGTCTGTGCTGCTTTTGCTACATGGTACTGGTGTTAGCAGAGATATTCAAACATGTGTACTGTTATACACTGTGATGTTTTATGTCCTCAAGTGCTGTCATGCAGTCATTCTTGCTCACAGTGATGTCCTGGGGAACAAGGGTGAATGCAGCTGTGTCTGGTATTGTGGGAAGATGCCTATATATTCATGGTATGTTATGCCATTCTGGAGGGGGAGCTGCAGACACTTGCTGCTGGGTCTGTGCATCCAGTTCAGCACCTTGGTACAGTGCTGGCAGAGGATCCCACACTTGTACATCCATTGGCATGACAGTATGACCTTATCTTGCTGTGGCAATACCTCACAGCTGTACAGATTCACACAGGTTACCCAGAGGCAGGGGCCATGAGTCAGGACATCAACCATATTGTGGTGTATGGGCAGGTTTGTAGCCAACCATTTATGTGTTGCAGCCAGGGATAGTGTATGCACACAGCTGTGTGTCAGACCTTGCACATTCCATGCTGCCCATGCTCCCACCCCCCCATTATTCCATCCTCTTCCATACATTATGCATACATTCTCTGATACTTTCCCTAAGGTTATCACCTCATCAAAGCTGTGTTTTGGTGTTGTTCCACAGTTCATGCAGTGGGACATGGTAGACATGTTACTGTGGTTTGTTCACATGGCCTTGCATATGGCTTATGTGGAGTGCGTTATGTTGCTATTTGGGTGTCCATGACATAACATGCATTGTCAGTATGTGTGAGACACAGGCCTTTGGCAGTGGCCTGTAGGCCATTTGGTGGTGATGTAGGTCAGCTGTAGCAGGCTGTTGCATTCTGTTAGTTATACAGTCCCAGACTTCCATACAGTATATTCCCCTGGGGTGACAGGGTAGTTGTTCTAGGTGTTCATGCCAATACTTTCTATCAGTATTGATCAGGTGGTGTGGATGGTGGCAGGGTGCTACCTACAGCTAAGGACACCTGCACTGCATGCTGAATTATTTCGCTATTGCCATATACAGGTGGGGGTCATACTGTACCCATTCCCAACAGCAGGGATACGACCAGAGAGGTACCTGTGGGTGGTGTTTGGGTGAGCTGGGTGCATGTGTGCTAGGGACACTACTTGCATCTGACACACAGATATGCATGGGGCATTCCAGTTATGCTGGCATGTGCAGGTACATCAGCTGTTTCCCAGTACATCAGTCCTACCACCTTTGTGATCTGCAAGTGTTCGGCAGATGACACTGGTATACCCTACTACAGGCCCAGATAATGTAATGCATACCTGTATGTACAATTCTAAGAGTGTGTCCATTTCACAGTTACACATTATATACTGTATGTCTAGGGTACTTTCCCCTGTGTAATGCTTGTATATCTAGCCCAACAGCCATGTCATGTCAATCTTTCAGATGGTAACACATATAACCACCATACATTTATAATGGCTTACTGCCAGCATGTGTTATACTGGTGGGAATTGTCTTTGGCACTGCAGTTGTGAGGACTTATTCCTATCATCAGCAGTACTGGGCATTGGCCACCAGGTCATACCTCAACATGCATACATACTGACCACTCTCACACAATATGAAAGACACACCAACCTATGACACACATACCTGCATTTTGTACAAATGCTACAATCTATCCTACTACCTTGGTCACCTCTGGGCATGTGCTTCACTGGTATTATACCTACACATATATGTTGCTACATCTCTACATAGGATTGGGGGAGCACTCCTGACTGTTGCTGCATATCTACATAGGATATGGGGGGAACACCTGACTGTTTCTACATTGCTACACAGGATTGGAGGGGCACACCTGACTGCTTCTACATTTCTACATAGGATTGGGGGGGACACACATGACTATTACAATGTGTGTACATCAGATTGGGGGGAGCACACCAGACCGGTGCTACATTTCTATATAGGATTGGGGGGCACACCTGACTGTTACTACATGTCTAAGTAGGGTTGAGGGGGCACACCTGACTGTTTCTACATTTCTACACAGGATTGGGGGAGGGGGGCACACCTGACTGTTACTACATTTCTACACAGGATTGAGGGGGTCACACCTGACAATTTCTACATTTCTACACAGGATGGGGGGGGCATACTTGACCATTACTACATTTCTTCACCGGATTGGGGGGCACACCTGACTATTTCTACATTTCTACACATGATTGGGGGGCACACCTGGCTGTTTCCACATTTCTACATAGGATTGGGGGGCATACCTGACACTTGCACATATTTGCTATTTCTGTACTGGTATGTCAGGTACTCCATTTCATTCTGTATTCTAACCTATCATGTTGACTAGAGGCATATCAGTGTACTACAGGTCTTAGGTTTGATTGATCTACATATCATTTTCTGACTTCCCACCCTTCAGAAATAACATCCCACTGCCTGACCTGATGTAGTCTGTCTGTGTAGGCCTGGGGGGGGGGGTTACCCATAGGTATCATTCAGAGGCCTTGGCACAGCCTTTGTTTGTGTTTGTCTATACCTGTCCTGTGGGCTAAGACTGTTGTTGGGTATGTGAACCTCTCTGACTGGCATGTGTGTGTCATATGGACACACATGTGGCCCAGCACATTTCCTGCAGTGGGTTTTGTCACCATGTGCAGTAATGGCTACTATGGTGACACCAGTATTTGTTACAGATCTCATGCTGCTACTATAGGTTTCTACTATCTGCTGGCATCCCATTCAGCCACCCAATTCTCTTGCATGCTCACATCTATACCATAGATAAAAGTAACAACACATACTACTCCAATCAGCAATTGGCAAGGAGAGTGACTTACTTTATGGGTGTGCCAGTATTGAGGATGGTGTTGGGGGCTGCCTATGTTGGATGCACATAGTACACTCCCTATACATGGTTGAGCACAGGTAGTGTCGTGTTTGGCATCCCTTTTACTGTATGTGTGAGTCAGAGAGATGTGTCATTCACTGGGGCCCTACTGTGTCAGTGTATGTGCTATGCATTTGCCTCTTTGCCAAGGCCAGGGCATACTGGGCACACCTCAATCTGCCTACTGGGGCAGGCTCAGGTTGTTCCTCCTACGAGTCACTCTGTGCCTATGCAGGCCTTGGTATTGGTGGGGGGCTGTGTGGCCCTGCCCCGTGTTGTTCCTGCTGCAGCTGTTTCCGCAGGATCATATTGTGTAGCATGGCACATACGATAACAATTTGAGTACATGCAGCTGGTGAGTACTGCAAGGCTCCACTGGATGTGTCCAGGCACCGGAACCATGACTTGGGCATCCCAAACACACACTCTATTATGATTCTGGTCTGTGTGTGTGCCTCATTATGGTGTTCTTGTTTGGGTGTGTGTGCATTTCTGATGGGTGTCATCAGCCACGGCTTCAGTGTTTAACCAGCATCCCCCACTAGTTGACCATAAGGGATGTCCCCATTGGCAAATCACTGGTACAGCTGCATCAGATGCCAGATGTGGGAATCATGATAGCTTCCAGGGCAGCCAGCACACACATTCATTATAATCCCCTGGGCATCACACACGACCTGGCAGTTTATGGAGGGGAAGCCCTTGTGGTTGATGCAGACCCTATCCTGCTAACTGGGTGGTGCTTTGATGAATATGTGCTTGCAGTCTATAGCACCCACCAGCTCTGGGTATTCTGCTATTTGGTGGAAGAGACACATATTGCTGGCCAACACCTCACAGGTTTTGGGGAAATATACGTACTCACCGGCATTTGCTGACATGGCATCCAGGAACTGGTGGAGTACCCTGGATGCTGATGCCTGTGAGATCCCCATGATATTCCCAGTTGGCCTTTGGAAGCTACCCATAGCTAGTATTCTTAGGCCTACACATAGCTTTGTATCCACTGGAATGGGTTCCCCTCTGTTAGCTCTATGTGTGAGGCGTGGCTGGCACAGCTCAACAATTTGTTGCAGGAGGTCCCTGTCCACCCTATAGCGCTCCACTCTCTCCAGCTCATGTAGCCCCTGGTAGGTTACCCTGGGTCTGTTCACCTTTGTCTGTCTCCTCACTGTGTGTTGGTCGACAGCATTCTCATCCTCACCTCCCTCAGCATCTTCCACATGTTGATGTCTGATAGCTGCTGCAGCCCCTATCATTCCGTTGTTTTGGTTTGTTAAATGTGCCCCGCTTGTATACACTGGTGGTGAAGAGTATGTGGGAAAAACCAGAGGAAAAGGTGTTTGCATAGTCTATAGTTGTGTTCTGGGCTGGGCTGGTCTGCTTCCTGTATAAATGGATGATTCTGATACATTTCACCTGCCAGCTATGCTGGTTCTCCTTGATTACCTTCCTACTGCTGTTTTCCCTTCCCATTGCCTTCCTGTTTAAGCCTGGGGGCATGCCGTGCAAATACAGTGCTCACATCTGCACAGAGCTGCTATTTCCTGGTTTACTTCTTTTTTTTTTTCCTTTAAAACCCAGTGCACGGCGTGCGCACCCACTTAGGCAATGTAAAGAGTGCTAGGCAGCCTCAGACACACACCCTTGCTTAGCTCTGCTAAGCTAAGGGCAAACCTGAGCCACAGAGCTCCAATCCACTTACAGCATGCCTGACACACCCCCTGTGATGTCAGCTAACTCCTAGGCTTACACCAAGCTATTCCTGCTCTTACACTGTTGGGTGCTGACTAGCAGGCAGGGGAAATCATTCCCCTCATTTGTTCATAGGTTCATAGGTTCATAGGTTCATACTAGGCTATCTGCCCTGGGGCAATTATAAGCCTAGCCTGATTCTGTATGGCTTACGCCACCCCTTGATTTGAGTATACTATGCCCTTTTTAAGGTTTAGTTTATTGTGCCTCTGTCTAATAGTGACACGGGAGTAATCCCTGGGACAAACCTATGATCCCCCATCCACTTATCGAGATTCTTCTTGAAGAGATTCAGTGAGGTGCTCTGCCTCACATGAACTGGAATTCTATTCCAGAGCGAAGGGAGCCTCTGGGTTATGAACCTGTCCCTCCAGCAAGTTCTATTTATTTCTGTGCTGAGGTTCAAGTCCCTCGAGCGTGTGGCTCTAAGGGATTTAGATTTACTGAGGTGGAGCAGGTCCATTAATTCTGGATTTGACATAGCTTTGAATGTCAGGCATAGATCGCCTCAAAGTAGGCGGTATGCAACTGAGTAGAGCTGGAGTTTTTTTAACCAAGCAGCATATGGCATCTGTTTGAGACCCTTGATCCTCTTGGTGAGATACTTTTGGGGTCTTTCTAATTGCTGCAGGTGTCGGGTAAGGTACATCCCAAAAGGGGCATTGTATTCTATGATGGGCCTGATAAGGGATGAATAAAGGGGCACGATTACCTCTCTTGATCTAGAATTGAAACCCTTCATGATGAGGTGGGCTATGTAGAAGGTCTTTCTAACCACTTTGGCAATGTGGTTTTCAAAGGAGAGATTGCTATCAACTTGGGTCCCCAGGTCCCTAATAACTTTCTCTGTACTAAAGGGGTTTCCGCCTATGTGGTAATTTGTGGGCACATTGTTTTTGCCAAAGGGTATGACTATACATTTTTTGGCATTTAGCTTTAAACCATGGTGCTGGCACCAGTTATCTGTCTCTGTGAGACCTTTTTGAAGGATGTTTGTGTCAGCTGGAGAGTTGATTATGGCGCCCAGTTTGCAGTCGTCTGCGAACTTGGTGAGCCATAGTCCTCCCACGTTTGCCTGTACCTCGGAAAATTATATACCGAAAAAGAGTGGTCCCAGGACAGATCCCTGTGGGACACCACTTGTGACCGGTTTCGAGTCTGACTTGGCTCCAGCAACTCTCACTCTGTGGGTTCTGTCTTTGAGCCAGTTTGTGACCCA
Source organism: Protopterus annectens (assembly GCF_019279795.1). Classification (NCBI taxonomy): domain Eukaryota; kingdom Metazoa; phylum Chordata; order Ceratodontiformes; family Protopteridae; genus Protopterus; species Protopterus annectens. The sequence continues at coordinate 847,463,509 of NC_056727.1, read as the reverse complement.
TCTTGTGACATAGGGGTTTATATTTAAGCTGGATAGCTTATCTATGATGCCTGAGTGGGGTATTGTGTCAAACGCCTTTGCAAGGTCCAGACAGGCTGTGTGGACTACCTTCCCTTCATCTATGGCTTTGGTGACTGTTTCAAAGAAGTCAACCAGGTTCAAAAGGCAGGATCTGCCCTTGACAAAGCCGAACTGGGTAGGATCTAGTGTCTGTAGGTCCCCAATGTCTTTGTTTATGAGCTCCATGATGATCCTCTCCATAGCCTTGCAGACTAAGCTAGTCAGGCTTATGGGGCGATAGTTTCCAGGGTCCGTAGAGGCTCCACCTTTGTGGAGTGGGACCACTGTTGCTGTACGCTGTTCTGTGGGCACATATCCTGTAGTGAGGCTGAGATTGTATAGTTGTTTTATTTGGGGGATTAGTTCCTCTTGTAGTTCATGTAGGATGCAACCTGGGACGCCATCTGGTCCCATGGAAGCAGTGTTTTTTGCTTTGGAGAGGGCAGCCTTCACCTGAGCATCTGAGATGTTTGGGAGGCAGCCCTCTGCCGGGATAGATACTTGCTCTTTTGGGGGGGAGGGGGTGGAGAAGTTTGCACTGAACCTGTCTGCCAGGATATTGGCGATGTCTGTGGGTTCAGTGTATTTTTTGTCATTTAGAATCAACTCAGAACAAGTCTGGGAGTTGCATCCCAGGTTTCTAACATAACTGAAAAAAGCCTTATGATTGTCTTTGGTGTCCTGTGCAATTTTTCTCGAAGCTGGCCTTGGAGGATTTTATGAGGGATCATAATTTTTTGCTAGTACTGATCAGAGATGCCTTCCCTATTAGGGATTTTGCTCTATCATGTAGTAGCTTCCTCCTTCTGTTGTACAGTTTATTTATGGCAGGGGTCCACCAGACTGGGCACCTGCCTTTGGATGATCGGGTCTTGGTTTTGTTTGGGATAGCATGATCCATGCATTCCTGGAGATGTCCGTAGAATGCATTTATATAGGATTCTGCAGTTTGGGCTGTAGTTTCCACTGACCCTGGGGCCTTGAAGGATTCCACTTCGGTTTTGAGAAGTGAGAAGTTCGCTTTTGAGAAGTTTTTCACTGTGGTTTTCTGGGCTGGGGGTGGGGTCGGGATGTGGACATCCA
>NC_056727.1:847117366-847157366 GCF_019279795.1 Protopterus annectens | reverse complement strand
CAGCAGTATGCCAGCTATATTAACAACCATGCATATATGTTAGGTATGGGTATGACATCAATGACTAGGGTGGTTTAATGGTAATATTGTAAATGTACATTACATTCATTGCATTGGATGACATATTTCTTCATGCATTAGCTTGATATATACCCCGGGGCGAGGTTGTGCATTGTATTCCAAACAGTGTGCCGACTACTGGTGTATACTGGTTTGTTATATGGAGAGTGGCAGGCACTGTCAGCCAGTTGTGGGATGAGCACTGATATGTGGTATTGAACATGTGTATCCTCTGATAAACAGATAGATGCTATATATGGCAGTTAAGTGATATCTGTACTTCATAATGTTAAGTGTGCCACATGACTTGCTCAAAGATATCGTTTAATTGTCTTCCAGGGTTATGGCTCATCAGCATAATCCATCATATATGGCTTTGGAGGAGCAGGAAATTCAGAACAGCCTGGTGCAGAACTATAACCTGCTTTTTTCCAGGGCCAGCCAGCACCAGCATGAGCGTACTGCACTGTGGCAAGACCTTGTTCACCGGGTAAATGACATAGGCATGCATAACCAGACATATGAGCAGGTATGCCATCACTGCAGTGATTTAATTAGACATGTCCGGCGGCATGCGTCTGATATCCATAGGCAACAGCTTGCCACAGGTGGTGGGGTGGCCATACATCCCCCGTCACCAGAGTGGAGGAGCTGCTCCTAAGCATGGTGGCTCCTGGCCTTCAGCAGCAACAGCATCACACATGTGTCATCATAGAGGCCGGAGCCACCCAGCAGGATGACACGGAGCGTGCAGGTAATATGCCCTAGCTGTAGACTACCATTACCTGTATTGTTAGAATATGCATATGTGAGATGTGTACTGTGTGATTAGCAGTTGCACTGTCTATCGTGTGCAATACTGATATTTGGAATAGTATCCGTACACCTGTGACTGTTGACTGTTGTTCCACTGTCGTTTAGCACATTCACAGTAGCAATGCCACAGTTGTGGCCACTGACAAACTGCGTCATATTCTTGTAGGTCCCTCTGGTGTGACAGTAGGGCAGATAATACGTGCTTTTGAGTGTGTTAACACTTTAATATTGGTAATGAAATGTGCATGTCATAGGTGAGGTGTAGGCCATGTACACATAACACACCTATGCATAATGCATGCTGTGCATGTTTGCTGTGCGACATCAATCATCTCAGTAAAGTCAGTAGCTGCCTCAATCACATGCAATGCACAGTGCAGCAGACACAATTGTGGCAACACTGTACTGCACATTGGATATGCATAGTTGCTACAGCTGTACACAACAGAACACGTGCATCATACACAGTACACAAAAACTTGCTACATTTGGCATTACCACACACCTGCTGTAAGGTCACATTTCAGTATCCCACATGTCTTGCACACACACATGATGTACCTCAGGGGTAGAGGCCTATCATGGGGCTGTGCAACACTCTGCAACACATAACTCAGTCATGTTAGGCAATGCTCCCTATTGGGCACCTCACACACCCATGTACAAGGTGGCTGTGTAATTGTGAACATAGCCACTGCACTGCAGTTCAGGTACAGCATGCTAGGTGGTGGTCTTGCACACATTAGTAGCTGTGAGTGACCACAAGATGCATGTTGATGATGGCCCAGGGTGCTACACCCCATCCAGTTACAGTGATAGGACTACTTATAGCAGTCATTGCTTTGTACCTCAATGTTGTGTGTGTGCAAACATATGCACCTATACACAATATGCATAGCATGTTGTGTGTGTGCTTGCATATACCAGTGTACACAATATGTGCAGCAGTCACCATCCAAACAAAGTGTCACATATATGTCCTGGAATGCTAGTGGGAGTATAGGTCACTTGACACACATTGGGTATGTGTGGTGTTTAATGTTGCAGTCATGTAGCATGCCATGCCATGTCTGGCACCAACATATCTGCAATAAGTCCCACACTCACCATAACCACTGTACACTAGCCATGCCGAGCACTGGGATTCCTTAACGTCAACATGCACCACACATCCCATGTGTGTACATAGCATGCATGTGCTACACCTCTTCCCACTATTATCTGCTAAGGACACACTCACTGTACTCAGACATGGATATCTATGTGTCGCACAGATAACGCATGCAGCCATGGCATGTTTACTTGTGAGTGATGGTGCACAGGGCATTGTAGAGCTGATAATATCTGCACAGCAATGTTGTGTCCATGTACACATTGTGTTCCAGGGTGTGGCCAATCACTGAACAACTACACAGTTGCATCAAAGCCATGTATACTGCCATTAAATAGGGGCATCTAAACTTGCACTGCATGGTCTTGGGCAACACATATTCTGCATGCTGACATGTGTGTGGTGACTGTTTACCTTGTGATACTGACACCCACTTTCACCCACTATAGAGTATGTGTTGGATTGCTGGTGTGTGTGTGTGTATGTGCTGTAGTGAGGAGTGTATTAGTGTTCATGTGTTCATGTGTGCATGTGTGCATGTGTGCATGTGTGCATGTGTTCATGTGTGCATGTGTGCATGTGTTCATGTGTGCATGTGTGCACGTGTGCATGTGTTCATGTGCAGACAGTAAAGTGTGTTTCCTGCCTTCTTCTCACAGGTGCTGAGTTAGGGGTTGGCGAAAGCAGCAGGCAACCTGAAGCCACTGCCACGAATAGTGGTGATGATGAGACATGTATTTTGGCACAGGAAGGTTTGACAGGGTCTGTCATTGGTCCGCCAATTGACAGTACACAGCGTTCAACCCCATCTATGTGCACACTCATACTGTCAATACATCCCTCACCACCAATGGCCATAGGCGAGGGACAGCATACAGTTGGCACTGACCAGGAGAGTGTGGTACCACAGCAGCCATAGCCGTATTCCTGGAATGGTACCACATAGGCAGAGGTCCAGGGGTTCTCGGGGGAGCACCGCTGGTCATTTTACCCCTGGCAGGCGTGCCCTCACAGGTCTTATGACGTCCAGTATGTTCCGGGCTGTAATGCAGGCTCAGGCATGTATGGAACAGTACACCAGGCAGGGACTTAGGGCGCAGAGGGCACATTACACCGCTATCAATGACAGCATCCGTGACCTTGCCTGTGCCATACGGACTTACACAGAGGTCATTGATAGACATTGGGGGGAGACATTAGATGCCCTCCACAATATGTTTTCATGAGCCAGGACTGTGCGGGACGGTTGCGACAACGATGCATATCAGCAACAGCAACAGCTGGCAGTGGTCACAGATGGCCCACAGTTCACAGCTGCTCTCATAGTGGCAGTACCAGCCCCAGCAATGCTGGGGCTGGCCTGTCCATTGACCGTCCCAGTAGACCATGTGCACATGGCTCTGGCCAGTCCCAGAAGGGACATGGGTCCAGTCATCATACTTCTGCCTCTGATGACAGTACCCTGTCAGGGTTGGAACCTGATACTGTCCATAGCACCCCTGTCAGGCACAGGTACTGTGTCCATGGCCAGAGACAGTGATCTGTACAGCCTAGCAGGTACAGTCTGTGGCTGTCCCACAAACTACTGTATATGGCAGCCACATGGTGGAGCTGTGTTCATGCAGACACACACACATTAACCAAACAACTAGGGCTCACACATACACACACACATTACATCAACATTGGCCCATGCTGTACTGTTGTCCCTGACACACACACACACACACACACACACACACACACACACACACACACACACACACACACACACACACACACAGACATGTCGATTGGATGGGTCAATGTCAGGCTCTGGCAAACAACAAAACGCCCTGTGCATATGATGATACCTGTGTCGCCTCCTGTCATCTCCAACATTGATGGAGTAACAGGATAACATGGTGCTGATGCACAGGGTGACACTATAGCAGTGTAGCAATAATAGCAAGTTGTCAACAAGGAAGTGTAATGACATCCTTGTAGGTATATCTGAGCAGACATTATGCATCAAAGCTCTGATTGTCAATGTAGCATTGTTTACACCACTGTTAGGGCTGAGTATGTATTGTCCACCCATGTGCCACTTGGCTGAAGTGTAATGTGTTGCCAGCATGTGTTAGTGACTGGACAGTATGTGTGTGATGTGTGCAGTACAGATTAGCAAGTGTACATCTGTGAACATGGTGGGTGTGCACTGTCTGCATGTACATGCATAGTGGACATATGTGATGTGTGGCATACCCTGTCATACACATTGTTAACATCTCATAGTATCTTTAAATGGCCAGTATGCATTCTACTACAGTTATGTACTAACATGGGTAGACGTGTGTATGACATGGGTTGACACTATGCTGTGGGTGATACTGTTAATATCTGTCAATGATTTGCGGTCTGGTAGTATACACAACTTCAACAGCATGACTATAAGCAATCATTGGATGATGTCCTGACAAATGACACAGTTGTAGGGAACTCAGTAACAATTGCATCATTCCGGTGCTACACTATAACACTAACCAGTGGTAATGACCGCCACCCATTCCTGTGACCACACCTGTTTGGCATATAGCCTCCTTAGGTACATGCAAACACACTAGGGATGAGTCCATCCAGATCTGGAAATGCATGCATTGGTCTACAATGCATTCACTGGATGGGACACATATCCTACACAAGGGTATCATACAGACAGATACCTGTTGTCTGATACATGCTGTATAGCAGTAAGCTGACTATGGCATAGTCATCCTCATGTACTATACATACTATCCCATCAGTACCACACAAGTGGTAGCCCTCAACATGTATGTTGGGTACCAATGTGTACATACAGCCTCATGTTATGTCACGTGTCCCTTGGTATCCACATATCCATAGGTATTGTGGAGTCCCAAGGTGTATCACATAAGACATTAGAGGCCTGAATGCATAGCCACAAGGCAGTTGTACACCTATAAAGACTGTCCATTATTGGCAGTCGTTGTGTATGAACATGTCTGACATATACCCCAGGCATATACCCTCACTCACACTACTCTTAAGTAACTGTCATGGGTTTGTGTGCCACAGATGACCTTGGCCACAGAACACGACAGTGGATGGCCTTGTCACATACATACATATGTGACCTACGATCTGAGAAGCAGCGGCACAACCTGTCAATGGAAACAAATAGATTCATGTAGTATGCAGGCTTCACACCTATGTACTGATTGAGGGGACATGTACACATATATATTTGCCACGCAGATACCTGATGTGTGCAATGCACTTACTGTTGTAATCATAATATGTCATACCATAGTAAAAGCAAAACACACACCTCATTGACCAACAGTGACACACACACAGTCAGCATTTGCAGGAATCAAACCCCTACCTAACGATGTTATGATATTAGAGAGAGAGAGAGAGATGCATTAACAGGGAGCACTATTTGCGTTACTGAGTGGTTTCCCTTCTCCGTCTGTATTTGTAGGATGGTGACATCATCAGTCTTTCCAAAGAGGAATGTACCTCTTTTAGTGTGTTTTCCCAGTCTCCAAAAAGGGCATGCCTTTCAAAGACAATTGTACAAATACACACACCCCCACACTCACTGTTTGCAGGATTCAAATCCCTATCTAACTATGCTATGATACTAGAGAAAGATGTATTAACACGGCGCGCTATTTGCTTTCCTGGCTGGTTTCCCTTCTCCTGCTGTATTTGTAGGATGGTGACATCAGACTTTCCAAAGAGGAATGTACCTCTTTTAGTGAGTTTTCCCAGTCTCCAAAAAGGGAACACCTCTCAAAGGAAACTGCACACCTACACACACACCCACTCACTGTTTGCAGGATTCAAATCCCTACCTAATTATGTTACGATACTAGAGAGAGACGCATTAACACAGCGCACTATTTGCTTTATTGGCTGGTTTTCCTTCTCCTGCTGTATTTGTAGGATGGTGACATCATCAGTCTTTCCAAAGAGGAATGTACCTCTTTTAGTGGGTTTTCCCAGTCTCCAAAAAGGGCACTCCTTTCAAAGACAATTGCACACATACATGCACCTCAAACACACAATCAGTGTTTGCAGGTTCCAAACCCCTGCCTTACTACGTTAGGCTATTAGAGAGCGATGTATTAACATGTCATGCTATTTGCTTTAGTGGGTGGTTTGTCTTCTCCAGCTGTATTTGTAGGACGGTGACATCATCAGTCTTTTCAAAGAGGAATGCACCTCTTTTAGTGAGTTTTCCCAGTCTCCAAAAAGGAACACCTCTCAAAGGAAAATACACACATACACCCCACCCCCACTCACTGTTTGCAGAATTCAAACCCCTACCTAACTATATTATGATACTAGAGAGAAATGCATTAACATGGCGCGCTATTTGCTTTATTGGCTGGTTTCCCTTCTCCTGCTGTATTAGTAGGATGGTGACATCATCAGACTTTCCAAAGAGGAATGTACCTCTTTTAGTGAGTTTTCCCAGTCTCCAAAAAGGGAACACCTCTCAAAGGAAACTGCACACATACACACACCCCACCCACACACACTCACTGTTTACAGGATGTAAACCCCTACCTAACTATGTTATGATACTAGAAAAAGACGCATTAACACAGTGCGCTATTTGCTTTACTGGCTGGTTTCCCTTTTCCTGCTGTATTTGTAGGATGGTGACATCATCAGACTTTCCAAAGAGGAATGTACCTCTTTTAGTGAGTTTTCCCAGTCTACAAAAAGGTAATACCTCTAAAAGGAAACTGCACACATACCCTCCCCCCACACACTGTTTGCAGCATTCAAACTCCTACTTAACTATGTTATGATACTAATGAAAGACGTATTAACATGGTGTACCATTTGCTTTATTGGCTGGTTTCCCTTCTCCTGCTATATTTATAGGATGGTGACATCATCAGACTGGACATGGTGATGTGTGTACACTTTGTTTTATGCCATTCCAGGAATGGTCCATGTGGGTCAGCAGGTGTCAACAGCTTGAACAAGACCTCATAATCCTTACCTTGTGTGATCTATCTGTGGACACACTGACATTCCGTCATATGTCAACACATATTTATGCACAGCTTGTTGGTTTTGTGGATACTACATGTGTCTGGGATGTTGATAGAGGGCTATTCAAAGTCTATGTGACACATGTGTAGATGTGTTCATTAATGTATGTCCTGGGTGGCTGCCTTGCAAACAGTCTAGCATGTTTGGGAACCATGATCCGCACATGAACATACCACAGTTGGTAGGGTTGTGTGTATGTCAGCTTCCAATAGCTCTGTTTATGACTGCAACCATGATAGAATCCATGACCTTGCAGATCAGACTTCATAGGCGTACTGGACTTGACTTCCCATGGTGTGTTGTGCACCAACACTTGTGGGGAGTGCCATATGTAGCTGTGAAACATTCAACGGTTCCACATCCTGTGTAAGGGGTGAGGCTCAGCTAACTGTTCAGGTGCAGGGTCTGTTTGTTCTGTAGTTTGTGCATGACACATATTGAGAATCAATGTATTCCACTTGCTGCCATGCTTTTGGCAGTGGGGGTAGCTGCTCATCCATTCTACATGTGATATCGCCTGGTATGATGATATGGACTATTGTGAGTGGGAGGTGGGTATGTACATATGGGCCTGTCTGTCAGGATGTTGGCATTGTCAGTCAGGTAGAGTTGGCCCTGACTCAGGACATATATGGGTGTACATTGCTATTTATGACATAGCTGAAGGAGGTGTCATGATTCAGTCTGGATTCCTTCTCAGCTACTCTTTACAAAACACCAACGAACATGAGCACAAATCCCTGTTATACTCTTTTACACACTTAACACCCTACTGATCCTTTGTGATCAGGCTACAGAGTATGTCATCATAATATCCTGGCATGTCCAGGGGTCGGTTTCGTGTGTACTCTCCAGTCCAGCTGGTGGATATTGTGATATTGACATAATGTCACATCTGCCTCATGTACATAGACATCCCTCTCCTCCTCCCGACAAACTCAGATATATGTGTGAGATGCACCTATATAGACATACAGGGTGCTGAACTCTCTCGACCCATGACTGGCACAGTCTATCAGGTGGTGAAGGTAACCACACACACCACATATCAGTCTCACATATCCTCTAGCGACAGCACTCAAACCACATTATCACACATAGACATACTTGGATGTTGTAAATGTACTCTGTCTAAGCAGCAGAGACCTCCAAAGCAGACACACACACAATTGCTACTCTACTACAATACCCACATATCACATAGTTCACAATGTCAGTGTGCCACACAGTCACTGCCCTTCGGGCTAAACAACACACCTAATACACTTGTAATAGGTGACACTTATTGTCAGACACACTGATGTACCACTCACCAGCCCTAATAAGGCAATAGTCACTTTGGGCTGTCTGTCGGGTGCCAGGATCTGCCGCATAACACAGGCAGTCAGGTCACTCCAAAGCAAGTACAGGACTGGCACCATCATTGTCCATGCTGGTGCGTAAAACCTCAGACGTTACTCCTTGCACCACATGACATGATACATGGAGGAACACTCTGATCATGTAGGCCAGGCCAGTATGACATTGACCTTGTCTAGCATCTTACACCCACCGATTATGATGTCACAGTATACAGACACACATATCACGTTTAACAGTTGCCTAACAAATTTGTTTAATTCATAGGGGATACAGTGTCTGTCAGCCTGTGGTGACATGCTCAACATGCCATGTAGCTTCACTAAGGACAGCTTGCACCTGTCACCCTTGGACTTTCGAATGCTGGCTAAGGCTCTTGCTACCACCATAGTGCCTTTTTTAAGCAGGGCTCAAAAGACAAACCCACCTCCATAGACATTACAGGTTAAATGAAACTAAGGGTAATGCTGCTCAACACCAGATGTGTTACCCTCATATTGCGGCCACTCAGGACTCTCCTCAGTATGGAGGATAGCGAGATCTGTTCACTAACAGACACCTGGTTCAGGCTCGCTTATGCACACCAGCACTACCAGGTTATGTTTCATACCATGCTTTCTGACAACAAGACTTGGAACAGACAACACAACTAGGGGGAGTATCCATATACATCAGAGATACACACACCTCCGGGTTAGTAGCACTGCACAAAGCATCACAGACCATACATATACAACTACCATTGTGCAAAACTGCCTTTCGGTTTGTTGCCTGCTACAGACTACCCTCCCAAACTCAGGAACCACACTCAGCTTTCATGGGAACTATGGAGAATATGAAGGTCTCCACAAACACCATTATATTGTGTGACTTCATATACACAAATATTGACTGGGGATACTACTCAAGCCCCAACACCCTCACCCAACATTCGCTACAATTTGTAGACTCATATGCTATGGCATAACCAGTCAGCACAGCCACAAGGGGGAATACATATTGGACCTGATCATCACCAACATGGGGACTCTATGTTCCACACCAGTAATATACCCCTCATTGGTAAGATCAGAACATACACGTATCTCACTGGACATACATATACCCTCCACACACCCATCCTGGGTAATCTTGGTGAACTTCTAATGAGCCAATGTTTCACTTCACCAAAGCAAGCTGGTATCCTTCAGAGACCCTGAGACAGTGACAAATATGGCGCACACTGCTGAATCCTTTACATACATATTCTATGGACACCTAGTGGACTGCATGGATTGTGCTATCCCAAGTAACAACAGGACTCACTACTCCAATGGCAGGGGACCTGTCTGGCAGACCCCAGCCATTAATAAGCTGTACAATGTCAGGAGGATGCTACTACATGATAGAGCACAATCCCAGACTGGGAAGGCATCTGTGATCTGTACTAGCAGACAGCTACGATCACTTATGAACTTTTCTAAGGGCCGCTTCTACCGGACAATTGCACCAGACACGTAGGACTATCACATGGCCTTCTTCAGTTATATCAGGAACCTGGGTGGACACTCTCTGATATGCTGTGAGCTACTGCATACTGACTAAATGTACCCTGAACCCACTGGCATTGCCAACATCCTGGCAAACAGGTTTAGTGCAGATGTCTCCCCCCCATCCCCCCTAAAGAGCAACTATCCATCCCAACAAAGTATAACCTCCCTGACATCACACAGTAACAGGTGAGTGCTGCCCTCCCCAAAGCATACATCACAGTATCAATGGGACCAGACGGTGTCCCGGCCTGCATCTTACACGAGCTTCATGACAGACGTAACCCTCACATTACATCACTGTTCAATATCGGAGTCACTACAGGATATGTACCCAAGGAATGGCGTACAGCGACAGTGGTCCCACTCCACAGAGTTGGTGCCACAACAGACCACAGACAATATTGCCCTATAAGCCTAACTAGCCTGTTCTGCAAAGCTATGCAGCGTATTGTCATGGGACTCATACACATAGACATCGGGAACCTACAGACACTGTGTCCTACACATTTCAGCATTGTTGTGGGCAGATCTTGCCTCTTGAACCTGTTTGTATTCTTTAAACGGTTAACAGGTCCATCGACATAGGGACGGTTATCCACACAGCCTACCTGAACCTTGCAAAACCCTGCAACACAATAACCACTGGGCCATTATGCATAGGCTCACCAGCATTGATATGGACACATATCTCACACGATGGATTGCTACCTGGATCAGCGATAGCACCCATATGGTCAGAATAGCAGGTGCCATGTCTGACTATACACCAGTTACACGTGGCATTCCACATGGCTCAGTCCTGGGACCTCTCTTGTTCAGTATATATTTGTCTGACGTACAGGCTACCACAGGGGGAATATGGCTGAACATGTTTGCACTTAACTGCAAAATGGGTGCCATGATCAACTCTCCAGCTGCCACATGTATACTCAAACAGGGTCTCACAGAGATGGATGACTGGTGCCTGAGCCATGGCCTACAGCTAAATGCCATTAGTTGCATAGTCATCCCCTTTGGGAATAACAACATACCCACACATTGCCACATAGGTAGTACTCCATTACATACGGTAGGAGTTGTTAGGTGTTTGGGGTTATGACTTTTTCGTACTGTCACCTTTGACATTTACGTTGCCAAAGTGGTTGGACACACCTTCTATGTGGGCCACCTTATCCATTATGGTTTTCCATCTAGATTGAGTGAGGTCATTGTGCCCCTATACTCATCACAACCATGCTTGGTTACAAAGCCACATTTGGGGTGTACCTTACCCGACACCTGCAGCAACAGTACTGGCCACAGAGGTTCCTCACCAAGCAGATCTAGGGACTCACACAGATGCCCTGCACTGTTCGGATGCAGTAACTCCAGCTCTACTCAGTCGCTTACCACCTACTCAGATATGATGTGTGCCTGTTGTTTACAGATATACCCAACCCAGAATTACTGGACATGCTCCACCTCAGGATATCTGAATCCCTTGGAGCTACACACTCCAGGGATGTATACCTCAGCACAGATGTTAATAGGACATGCTGGAGGGACAGATTCTTATCCTAGAGGCTCCACTCACTCCAGATTGTAATGCTGGAGGGACAGATTCTTATCCTAGAGGCTCCACTCACTCCAGATTGTAATCCCCATTTCACATAGGCAGAGCCACCCACTGACCACCTACAGGAGACATCTTGATGACTGTATGGGTGATCGTATGTTTACCCCTGGGATATCTTCTGTGTCCCTGCTAGACAGAAGCACACTAGCCTAAACATACATGGGCTATCTTGTGTGACCTACTATTCACACACACAGTGTAGTAATCTGACAGGGTTTCGAATGCCAAACACACTCTGGCTAGGCTTGTACATGCCCTAGGGCAGATAGCCTAGTATCAACCTCTGAACCTATGCTAATGTTCAGGTTGCACAATGTTTATTGCTGATACTGTTTGCAGGTCTTTATCATCTTTGCTTTACCAGTTTCTATGAACAACTTCGGTATCTGCAGAACATATTTGATTATGACAGGGTTCCACTATATTATAGATGTGTCTGTTTTCATATAACTGTGTGCACAGGGTGGATTGCTGGATAGTGACAGGTTCCTGGGTTAACACATGCAACTGCCAGATATGCGTGGCCCACTGTTGTTCTCAGACATGGCCTAAGTGTGTGAGCATGCCCAGTTCAGGCTTTCCGTGTTTTGTTGCCTGACATTTGTCTCATTTATTCAAGTGTGTGAGCATGCCCAGTGTCATGGTATGTGCAATGCATTGCCTCTTTGCCAAGGCCAAAGCATACTGGGCATGCCTCCTTCTGCCTACTGGGGCAGGCTCAGGTTGTTCCTCCTCCAAGTCACACTCTGCCTGTGATGGCCTTGGCAATGGTGAGGGGCTGTTTGGCCCAGGCCTATGCTAGTCCTGTTGCAGATGTTTTCGCAGGATCATATTATGTAGCATAGCACATACCATGACAATTTGGATACATGTAGTTGGTGAGTACTGCAAGGCTCCACCAGATGTGTCCAGGCAGCGGAACCGTGACTTGAGCAGACCAAACACTCGCTCTATTACATTACGTGTTTATGCATAGGCCTCATTATGGCGTTCCTGTTCAGATGTGTATGCATTTATGATGGGTGTCACTAGCCACGGCTCCAGTGCATAGCCAGCATCCCCCACTAGGTGACCATGTGGGATGTCCCCATTGGCAAATGTCTGGTACAGCTGTGTCAGATGCCAGATATGGCAATCATGGTAGCTTCCAGGGCAGCCTGCACAAACATTCATTATTATGCCCTGGGCATCACACATGACCTGGCAGTTGATGGAGGGGAAGCCCTTGCAGTTGAAGTTGACCCTACCTCGCTCGCCGCCTGGTGCTTTGATGCTTATGTGCGTGCAGTCTATTGCACCCACTACCTCAGGGTATTCCGCTATTTGCTGAAAGAGACACATATTGCTGGTCAATACCTCACGGTAATTGGAGAAATATACATGATCACCGACATGTGCTGACATGGCATCCAGGAACTGGTGCAGTACCCTGGATGCTGATGCCTGTGATATCCCCATCATATCACCAGTTGGTCTCTGGAAGGTGCCTATTGCTAATATTCTTAGGCCAACACATACCTGGGTTTCCACTGGGATGGGATCCTCTCTGTTGGTTCTGTGTGTGAGGCGTGGCCTTCACAGCTCAACAATTTGCTGCAGGAGGTCTCTGTCCACTATATAGTGCTCCACTATCTCCAGCTCATGCAGCCCCTGGTAGGTTACCCTAGGTCTGTACACTCTTCTCTGTCTCCTCACTGTGGGTTGTCCAGCAGCATTTCCATTGTCACCACGCTCAGCATGTTGCATATGTCACCTTATAACAGCAATGGCAGCCCCTAACATTTCTTTGTCTAAGTAAAGCTTTTTCAGTTTTTACTTCTATTAGCTTACTGCAGTGTCTGTTGTGAAAAACATAATGGACTGTTGTTTGCAGAGTTTTAAGTGCTAGGCTGGGGTGGGCTAGTATACTGCCTTTGTAATTGCCTGATTCTGATTGTTTTCACCTGCTAGCTCTGCTAGTACTCCCTGGTAGCTTCCTAGTATTTGTTGTGCTTCTTTTTTCCTTTCTGTTTCCTCAGGGGGAGCGCCGCGCACACAAGCGCAAACACGTGCACAGCAGCTAACACGCGCACACACATGCTTACACAGAATAAAACTTGCTTATTCTGGTTAAAACTTGTGCACAACAGCGCAAACGTGCTTACACCTATTTAAACAGCCTTATACATGCTTACTCTGGCTTAAACGCGCGCTCTCATGCTTACACGCGCGCACTCTGTCTTACTCGGGTTTACAGGCGCGCACACGTGCACATGCACGCTCAGCAAGTAACTTTGGTGTTATCCACGGCATACACCTTCCATTTCTTGCCTTTCCCTAGCCTACCTGTTGACACACCTCTTTCCATGTGTAAATGACAGCAGACACATGCCACTCTGCTCCAATGAGCTTCACTTCTTTCATACATAAACCCCCTCGTAATGTCACCTATCTTCTACTCTTTTACTCCCCTTATCCTACTCCTACACTCCACTGACTGTGCTCATCTGCTATGTAAACTTGCGATTCACTATCCTAACATAGGATTGCCTACTAATGCTTGGTTACATCTCTTAGACTGAGCTTCCTCCCTTAGCAACCTCTACTCGGTGGCCATGTTGTCTTCAGCCTGCCATTCCCTTGCATTGTACATTAACAATTTAAATAAGATCCACATTTGTGGGCTTTAATTTTTAGTTTTCTGGGTTTTAGAGGGCAGCCCATTTGCGTGGCACAGCGCTATGCTTAAACATCGGAAATCAGCAAAAAAAAAAATTATTTTTATTTTCATATTGCATCAGGAAACATTTCCAATGGCCGCATATTTGGCCATTGGCATGCTTCCTGCACTGGATGCAACCTTTATTTGGAGCTGTCATGGCTCCATTTTGCCATTTGCAGAATGGTACTCAGTTGTCAACTGAGTACATTTCTGCAAATAACACTGCTCTTACTCGGACAGGTTCGGGTTTCCTGAATCGCAAATCTACCTCATTTGTATGCCTTTCGCCTGCAATTGAGGTAATTTGCATATCCCAACCCTGTCCGTATAAGAGCCATTTTAGGAGCTCTCTTGCACGCCCTAGCAGGCTGTTCCTGGATCGCTCATCAGACATGATGGCTGCATGGAGTCTTACTCTACTATTAGACTCCGTGCAAGCCATCGTGAATCCGGCCCATTCAGAATGCAGTATCACAACAGAAAAAATTTGAACTGTATAATTCACTACATAGTCAAAAAAGGATAAAAAAAATAAAAAAGCATTTTCTACTATGGGAGCTTCCCCCTGCACTGCTGACATGGGGGTGGTGCCCTTCGCTCCTTGCTATGTCTATGTATACCAACACTAAGGATCTACTAGTTGTATTTATATCTATATTTGTATATGTTTGTATCTATATCTATATTTATATCTATATTGATACCTCTCTCTCTCTCTATATATATATATATATATATATATATATGTATATATATATATATATATATATATATATATATATATATATATATATATATATGTTCATAGGTAGGTACTAGGCTGTCTGCCTGAATGCATTTATAAGCCTAGCCAGAATGTGTTGGCTTTCGCCACCCACCTAGATTAGTTCCCTGTGCCTCTGTCCAGCAGAGCCACTGAAGTGATCCCCGGGGTAAACTTTCTGTTTCCCATCCACTCGTCAAGGTTTCTCTTGAAGATTGTTAGCGAGGAGCTCTGCCTAATGTAAAATGGAATATTGTTCCAAAGCATGGGAAGTCTCTGGGACAGGAATCTATCCCTCCAGCATGTCCTATGTATTGTTGTGGTGAGGTTTAGATCCCTAAACCGTGTGGCTCAAGGGGATAAGATTTTCTTTAGGTGGGGCATGTCCATGAATTCTTGGTTGGACATGGCCTTGTATGTCAGGCAGAGATCACCTCTGAGTAGGCAGTATGCAACCGAGTATAACTGCAGTTTCTTCAAGTCGAGCTGCATAGATCATCTGTTTGAGGCCGGTGATCCTCTTGGTGAGGTGTGGTCTTTCCAGCTGTTGCAGGTGTCTTGTAAGGTACATCCCAAATGGGGAGTTGTACTCTATGATGGGTCTGATGAGTAGAGGGGCACAATGACCTCTTCTAATCTGGATGCAAACCCTTTTGTGATTATGTGGGCCACGTAGAAGGATTTTCTAACCACTTTGGCAATGTGATTATCAAAGGAGAGATTACTATCTACTTGGGTCCCCAGATCCCTTATTATGTCTTCCATATTTATGGGACTACTACCTATGTGGTAGTTTGTGGGTACTTCATTTTTTCCTAAAGGGATGACTATGCACTTTTTGGCATTTAGCTTGAGGACATGATTTTGGCACCAGGTATCTGTCTCAGTGAGACTCTTTTGGAGGATGTCTATGTCAGCCAGAGAGTCAATTATAGCCCCTAGTTTGCAGTTCTCTGCATACTTGGTCAGCTATAGTCCTCCTATGCTTGCCTGTACCTCTGAGAAGTATATGCCAAAAAGGAGGGGTCCTAGGACTGAGCCCTGGGGAACTCCACTTGTAACTGGTTTAGAGTCGGACCTACCTCCCGCATCTCTCACCATGTGGGTTCTGTCCGTGAGCCAGTTGGTAACCCATCTTGTGATGTAGGGGATTATGTTCAGGCTGGTGAGCTTGTCTATAATACCAGAATGGGGAATGTATATATGGTGTTGAAGGCTTTTGCAAGGTCTAGGTAGTCTGTGTGTACCACCGTTCCCTCGTCTATAGCCTTGGAAACTGTCTCAAAGAAGTCCACCAGGTTTAGGAGGCATGATCTGCCCTTAACAAAGCTGAACTAGGTAGGGTCCACTGTTTTGAGGTTCCCAATGTCTCTTTTAATTAGTTCCATGATGATGCACTCCATAGCTTTGTAGACCAGGCTATTCAGGCTTATAGGGCGATAGTTCCTGGGGTCTGTTGTGGCTCCACCTTTGTAGAGTGGAATAACCATTTCTGTGTGCCACTCTATGGGTACATAGCCTGTGGAGAGGCTGAGTTTGAACAGTGTGTTTAGGTGAGGGGTTAGTTCGTCTTTGAGCTCTTGTAGGACGCAGCCTGGAACACCGTCTGGACCCATTGATGCTTTGTTTTTGGCTTTGGAGAGGGCTGTTTTAACCTGAGTGTCTGTAATTTCAGGGGCTCTACATTCTTCAGGTATGGTTATAGGCCCTTCTGGGGGAGAGAGGAGAGTGAAGTTTGCACTGAACCTGTATGCCAGGATTTTGGCGATATCGGTCGGCTCAATATATTTTGTGCCATTCTGCACTAACTCTGAGCAGATATGAGCACTGCCACTTAGATTCTTGACATACCTAAAGAATGCCTTGTGGCTATCTTTGGAGTCTTCGGCAATTTTTCTTTCGAAGCTTGCCTTGGAGAATTTTATGAGGGATCGCAGTTTCTTCCCTTCTTGGGATTTTTCTCTTTTCTGTACTAGTTTCCTCTTTCTATTGTATAGCTTGTTAATGGCAGGAGTCCACCAGATTGGTTTCCTTTTCTTGGAGTGAGTCTTGGTTTTGCTTGGGATAAAATGATCCATGCATTCTTGTAGGTGCCGGTAGAATGCATTAGTAAAGGATTTTGCAGCTTGGATAGTGTTATCCTTTCACATGGGAGCTTTGAAACTTTCCACCCTGGTCTTAAGTATCGTGAAGTTTGCTTTGGAAAAGTTTTTCATGGTGGTTTCCTTGTCTGGGAGTGGGGGTGGAATTTGGATAACCAAAGTGATTTGTTTATGGTCAGATTTAACCAGCGAGGGTTGACCTCCGGTCTGGAACATGGATCGCCCATGTTAGTGATGACCAGGTCCAATATGTTCTCACCTCTGGTGGGAGTCTTGACCAGTTGATCCAGGGCATTTGAGTTTATAAATTCTAGGAAATGTTGGTCAAGGGAGTTAGTACTTGAGTAGTGCTCCCAGTTAATGTTTGGGTAATTGAAATCACCCAATATTAGGGTGTTTGTTAGGACCTTTATCTTTCCCAGTGTTTCTAGGAACACGGAATGGGGGTCCTGGGACAAATTGTTTTGCCCATTGGTAGTTGCACGTGGATGATCTCTGAAGCATCATGCTGTGCCACTAACCTGGAGGTGTGGGTGTCCTTGATGAATATGGATATGTCCTCGCATTTTGCATTTCGGTCCGGGTTCTGTGGCTGAAATGTATGGTATGAGTTGTAGCCTGGTAGTGCTGGGGTGCTCTCTGAAGCCTTTAATCAGGTTTCTGTTACTGCACATATATCGATTTTCTCCATACTGAGGATTGCCTCGAGTGCGTGCATTTTGAGGTTTAGACTTCTGACATTGATTAGCATTACCCTCCATTTTTTGTCACCTGTGCTATTTACGGTGGTGGGTTTGTCTTTTCAGTCTTGCCTAATAAGGGACTATGGGGGTGGCAAGAGCTTTGGCCAGTATTCAAAAGCCTAAGTGAGACAGGTGCAAGCCATCTCTAGGGAAACAGTGTGGCTTGTCGAGCATGTCATGCCAGGTGGACAGACATTGGATCCCTTTTGAATGACACCAGAAACTTAGCCAATTGTTGAAATTGATCATTTTTTCTTTATACTGTGGTATCATTCTTGGTGAGGGCAAGATGCTACTCAGGGTCAGGGTCATACAAGCCTTGGCTACTTGGGAGGTACAGCTCAGGTCATTCACACCAACATGGACAATGACAGAGTCATATTTGTGCTTGTTCTGGAGTGACTTGAGTGCTTGTGTTATTTGGCGGATCCTGGCACCCAACAAGCAGCTAAAAGTAACCTTCTCCTTATTTAGCCTAGTGAGTGTCACCTATTACTAGTATGTTGTGTATGTTATTTTGCCTTAAGAGCTGTAATTGCATGGCATACTGGTTTGGTGAAGTATGTGTTTCATGGTTTGTGTTGGGTTGTGGAGGTTGCTTGGATAAATGCTTTGGAGGTCTCTGTTTCTGTTGCAGATTTTTATTTAGAGCCTCTGAGTATGTTTTCGTGTATTTATGTGTGTTTTTTGCCAGTGCTTGTTTCATAGGTCTATGTGAGACTAGTGGTGTGATGCAAGTAGTTCCCTTCTCCTCTTGACTGTCTGGTCCAGTCTTGGGTTGAGAGAGCTTAGCCTCCAGTTCAGGTGTATAATTGCATCTCTCACATGCATTAGTGTTTGGTGGTAGGAGGAGAGGGTTGTCTTTGTACATAAGGCAGTTGTAACATTGTCTCAATATGCACAGATTCACCAGTTGGACTAGAGAGTACACCTGAACTGCCCTTTGGACATGCCTGAATAGGTACAGTGAGCTGCTTTACTGAATGGTTGGTAAGGTCGAATAGGGAACCTTGTCCTTCTGTACAGTACAGGAGGGTCTAGTGCTAGGGTTTATAAGTGCTTGCTATGAGTTTTGAGCAAGTGCCAGGCTGAGAAATTAATGGCTTGAGTGCTTAAGTTGAAAGTTTGTCTAGCTTCAAGGGAAAAATTGAAGAGGATACTTTGTAAGGCTGGAAGAGGAGACTTTGTAAGGATGTAGGAATATATATATATATATATATATATATATATATATATATATATATATATGTATATATATATAGATATATATATATATATATATATATATATATGTGTAGATATATAGATATATAGATATGAATTTAATAAAAATATATGTGATATCTAAGAACATTTCACTGAGCCCTAAATCATAAATTGCTCCTAAATTAATAATCCATCTCCTTTCTTTATTGTTTAAAATATCTTGGGCAGGATTCACGATGGCTTGCACGGAGTCTAAGAGTAGTGTAAGACTCCATGCAGCCATCGCGATCCAGGAACAGCCTGAATGTGCGTCTAAGAGAGCACCTAAAATGGCTCTTAGGTTCATAGGTTCATAGGTTCATACTAGGCTATCTGCCCTAGGGCATTTATAAGCCTAGCCAGAATGTGTTTGGCTTTCGCCACCCATTTTAAATTTATTTTGCTATGCCCTTTTTCGAGGTAAGTATACTGTGCCTCTGTCTAACAGTGGCACAGAAGTGATACCTGGGGTAAACCTATGATCTCCCATCCACTCATCAAGATTCCTCTTGAAGAGAGTCAATGAGGGACTCTGCCTAACCTGGACTGGGATTTTATTCCAGAGTGAAGGGAGTCTCTGGGTTATGAATCTGTCCCTCCAGCATGTCCTATTTATTACAGTGCTGAGGTTCAAGTCTCTCGAGCGCGTAGCTCGATGGGATTTGGATTTTCTGAGGTGCAGCATGTCCATTAATTCTGGGTTGGACATGGCTTTATACGTCAGGCACAGATCGCCTCTGGACAGGCGGTATGCCACTGAGTAGAGCTGGAGTTTCTTTAACCGGGCAGCATATGGCATCTGTTTGAGCCCTTTGATCCTCTTGGTGAGGTACTTTTGGGGTCTTTCCAGTTGCTGCAGGTGTCTGGTAAGGTACATCCCAAAAGGGGCATTGTACTCAATTATGGGCCTAATGAGGGATGAGTAAAGAGGCACGATGACATCCCCTGATCTAGATGTGAATCCCTTCATGATTAGGTGGGCTATATAAAATGTTTTTCTAACCACTTTGGCCACGTGGTTGTCAAATGAGAGAATGCTATCACCTTGGGTCCCCAGGTCCATAATTACTACTTCTGTACTTAATGGATTACCACCTATGTGGTAATTTGTGGGCACTTTGTTTTTGACAAAGGGGATGACTATACACTTTTTGGCATTTAGCTTGAGGCCATGGCTCTGGCACCAGTTGTCTGTTTCTATGAGGCCCTTTTGGAGGATGCTTGTGTCGACTGGAGAGTCAATTATGGTGCCCAGTTTGCAGTCATCTGCGAACTTGGTCAGCCACAGTCCTTCCGTGTTGGCCTGTACCTCCGAGAAATATATACTGAACAAGAGAGTTCCCAGGACTGAGCCTTGTGGGACACCACTTGTAACTGGTTTGGAGTCTGACATGGCTCCAGCAATTCTAACCATGTGGGTTCTGTCCTTGAGCCAGTTTGCAATCCATCTAGTGACATAGGGGTTTATATTTAAGCTGGTGAGCTTATCTATAATGCCCGAGTGGGGTATTGTATCGAAGGCTTTTGTGAGGTCCAGGTAGGCTGTGTGGACCACCTTCCCCTCGTCAATGGCCTTGGTGACTGTTTCAAAGAAATCAACCAGGTTTAAGAGGCAGGATCTGCCCTTAACAAAGCCGAACTGGGTAGGATCCAGTGTTTGTAGGTCTCCAATATCTTTATTTATGAGGTCCATGATGATCCTTTCCATAGCTTTGCAGACCAAGCTAGTCAGGCTTATGGGGCGATAGTTTCCAGGATCCGTTGAGGCACCACCTTTATGGAGAGGGACCACTGTTGCTGTACGCCACTCTTTGGGCACATATCCTATAGTAAGGCTGAGATTGAACAGTAGTTTTATGTTTGGGTTTAGCTCTTCTTGGAGTTCATGTAGGACGAGCCGGGACACCATCTGGTCCCATTGATGCTGTGTTTTTGCTTTGGAGAGGCGGCTCTTACCTGAGCATCTGAGATGTCAGGGGCAGCACTCTGCTGGGATAGATATTTGCCCTTATGGTGGGGAGGGGAGAAGTTTGCTGAACTTGTCAGCTAGGATGTTGGCAATGTCTGTGGGTTCGTGTATTTTTGTCATTTTGGACTAATTCTGAGCATATCTGGGAATTACCACCCAGGTTCCTAACATAACTAAAGAAAGCCTTGTGATTATCCTTAGTGTCCTGTGCAATTTTTCTCTCGAAGCTGGCCTTAGACAATTTTATGTGTGCCCGTAGTTTTTTGCTAATACTGATCAGTGATGCCTTCCCTTTTTGGGATTTTGCTCTATCATTTAGTAGCTTCCTCCTTCTATTGTATAGTTTGTTTATGGCTTGGGTCCACCGGACAGGACGTCTGCCTTTGGAGGATTGGGTCTTGGTTTTATTTGGGATCGCATGATCCATGCATTCCTGAAGGTGTTCATAGAATGCGTTTATAAAGGATTCTGTGGTCTGGATCGTATTTTCCACAGGCCCAGGGGCTTTGAAGGATTCCACCTCAGTTTTGAGGAGTGTGAAATTTGCTTTAGAGAAGTTTTTCACTGTGGTTTTCTGGGCAGGGGTGGGGTCGGGATGTGAATATCCAGTGAGATTAGTTTATGGTCTGATCTTACCAGTGAGGGATACACTTCTGGTCTGGAGCATAGAGTCCCCATGTTGGTGATGATCAGGTCCAGTATGTTTTCCCCTCTTGTGGGAGTGGTAACAAGTTGTTCCATAGCATTTGAGTTTATAAATTCTAGGAATCTTTGGGCTAGGGTGTTGGAGCTAGAGTAATGCTCCCAGTCTATGTTTGGGTAGTTGAAGTCGCCCAATATAATGGTGTTTGGAGAGACCTTCATATTTTCCAGTGTTCTCAGGAAGGCCGTGTGGGGTTCCTGGGTTTGGGAGGGTGGTCTGTAGCAGGCTATAAACTGGAAGGCAGTTTTACCCACTGTTAGTTGCACATGGATAGTCTCTGATGCTTCGTGCTTTGCCACCAACCTGGAGGTGTGGGTATCTTTGATGAATATCGATACCACCCCTCCTTTTGTGGTTCGGTCCAAGTTTTGGGGCCGAAAAGCATGGTATGAGGTATAACCTGGTAGTGCTGGGGTGCTCTCGGGAGCCCTGAACCAGGTTTCTGTTACTGCACATATATCGATATTCTCCATGCTAAGGAGAGTTTCGAGTGCGTGCATCTTGAGGTTTAGAATTCTGGCATTGAGTAGCATGACTCTTAGTTTCTTATCCCTTGTGATACCTATGGAGGTGGGTTTGTCTTTTGAGCCTTGCCTAAAAAAGGCACTATGGGGGTAGCAAGAGCCTTTGCCAATATCCGAAAGCCCAGGGGTGACAGGTGCAAGCCGTCCCTAGTGAAGCATCGTGGCTTGTCGAGCATATCATCCCAAGCTGACAGGCATTGGATCCCCTTTGAATGACACCAGTACTTAAGCCAATTGTTGAAATTGATCACCTTGTCTTCATATTGTGGCATCATTCTTGGTGAGGGTAAGATGCTACTCAAGGTCAGGGTCATACCGGCCTGGGCTACATGCTCAGAGAGCTCCTTTATGTCTCTTTTCATGTAGTCCAGGGAGGTACGTCTCAGGTCATTCACACCAGCATGGACAATGACTGAGTCATATTTGTACTTGCCTTGGAGTGACCTGAGTGCTTGTGTTATGTGGCGGATCCTAGCGCCGACAGGCTGCTCACCGTGACCCTCTCCTTGTTCAGCCTGGTGAGCAGGACGTCAGTGTGCCTGACGATAGAGTCACCTATTACAAGTGTATCAGGTGTGTTGTTTAGTCTTAAGGGCTGTGACTGTTTGACACACTGGCTTTGTGAGATATGTGTTGCACGTGTTTTGTTTTGGGGTAGCGGCTGCTTGGGTGTCTGCTTTGGAGGTCTCTGCTGCTTTGGCAGATCTTTATTTAGAGCCTCCGAGTATGTTTTTGTGTGATTATGTGTTTGGTTTGCTGTCGTGGTTGGTCTATGTGAGACTGGAATTGTAGTGAGTGTGTTTTCCTTCTCCTCCTGACCGGTTATGCCAGTACTGAGTTGAGAGAGCTTAGCCTCCAGTTTGGCTATATGGTTGCATCTCTCACATGTGTTGGAATTTTTTGGGAGGAGGAGAGGGTTGTCTGTGTACATGAGGCAGTTGTAACATTGCCTCAAGATTCCCAGATTCACCAGCTGGACCAGAGAGGAGATTGACAACTGACCTTTGGACATGCTAGAATAATATTGGGAATTCCTTAATAATTGAAAACCAGGGCCAGTGGGGAGTGAGGGTGTAGTGCTTTTAATTTTTAGTGCTGACTTATATAATTGCTTTAGTGAGCAAGTGCCAGGTAACTTAAGTGCAATGTGTTACAGGTAACTTAAATGCAAAAACGACAAACAGTAACTTTCTTTCAAGTGAAACAAGGAAATAAGTACAGTAAGCAATGCAGATATCACTAGTGATCCACAGAAGCGCTGAGAAGATGCGTATTAGGTGGAATTAGCGTTCCAGGGAAATAACAAGCGAACAAACAACAAGCATATAAACAAAGCTAGATTCAGCAGGCCTGGATCTAGTCTATGCTACAGCAAACAAGGTGTACCAATTTCAGTAAGATACAGTTCAGATATTCAGGCACTATAAACCTTTAACCAGAAATTCCCAGCTCAGAAGGGCAGAGTCCAGCCTCTTCTCCCACAAGAGTGCAGACCACAAACCTTCTTAATGTAAAATAACCGGCCTGAAGCCCAAGTGCTTAAACCAGAACTAATACACTTTAAGAATAACAGACACTGGGCTCTCAATCAGCAGTTCCCAACTTAGAAGGATGAAAGCTACCTGTCCTGCCACCACAGTGCATGCCACAAACCTTCCTAATGTAAAACAACTGGTCTGAAGCCCAAGTGCTTAATCCAAAAGACTTAGAATGATAGCTACACTTTAATCAAGTTACTACTAAGCAGTAATAAATACAATTGAATACTTTAGAGAATGCCTGGATTAGTGCTCAAGTTACACAAACAAAGCTAGATCCAGCAGGCCCGAATCCAGTCTATGCCACAGCAAACAAGGCACCAACTTCAGTAAGAAGCAGTTCAGATATGCATGCACTATAAGCCTTCAACCAGAAATTCCCAGCTCAGAAGGGCAGAGTCCAGCCTCTCCTCCCACAAGAGTGCAGACCACGAACCTTCTTAATGTAAAATAACTGGCCTGAAAGCCCAAGTGCTTAAACCAGAATTAATACACTTTTAGAATAACAGACACTGAGCCCTCAATCAGCAGTTCCCAACCTAGAAGGATGTAAGCTACCTGTTCTGCCACTACAGTGCAGACCAAAAACCCTCTCAGTGCAAAACAACTGGTCCGAAGCCCAAGTGTTTAAACCAAATGGCTTAGAATGCGTTACACCAAGCAATAATAAATACAATTGAGTACTTTTAAGATTATGCAAAAGTAAAAAAAGTAGGTAGAAACACAAGTACAGTAAAAGCAGATTAATTTATTATTTTTTTTTGGATATGCTAATTACCTCACTTGCAGCCAAAAGGCATGCAAATGCGGTAATTTTGCGATCCAGGAAGCAGAAACCTGCCCGTGTAAGAGCCGTGTTATCTGCAGAAATGTACTCAGTTGATAACTGAGTACCGTTCTGCAAATAATACAATGGAGCCTTGTCAGCTCCAAATAAAGGTTGCAAATGTCCCAGGCAGCATGCGAATGGCCAAATATGTGGCCACTGGCAACGTACCCCGATGCAAACATAAAATAAACGATGTTTAAACGTAGCGCAGCGCCATGCAAATGGGCTGCGCTATAAAAAAACAGAAAAATAAAAAAATTAAACCCACAAACGTGGATTTATGCAAAGCATGAATTTACAATGGAAGGGAATAGCAGGCTAAAACAACATGGCCACCGAGTAGGGGTTGCTAAGGGGGGAAGCTGAGTGTAAGACATGTAACTAAGCATTAGTAGGCAATTCTATGTAAATGAATGGTAGGATAGTGAATCGTACTGTTACATAGGAAATGAGCACATTCCATGCAGTGTAGGAGTAGGATAAGGGGGAGTAACAGAGTAGGAGATAGGTGACATCACAGGGGGGAATGTATGAAAGAAAAGCAGCTCATTGGAGCACAGTGGCATGTGAAAGATGTCAGTCACACATCATGGAAAGAGGAGTGTCAACAAGTAGGCATGGGAAAGCCAAGAAATGTAAGGTGTACACTATGGATAACCCCAAAGTTTCTTGCAGGGCATGCATGCACGCGTCTGCACGCTGGTAGGCACAAGTAAGCTAGAGTGCACGCGTGTAAGTGTGAGTGCACATGTTTAAGGCAGAAAACGCATGTAAGAGCCTGTTTAAACACCTGTAAGCTTGATTGCGCTGGTGTGCGCACGTTTTAACCCGAATAAGCAGATTCTAGTCCGTCTAAGCATGTGTGTGCGCGTGTTAGCCGCTGTGAGTGTGTTTTTGCTGGTATGCATGTCGCTCTCCCCTGAGGAAACAGAAGGGAAAAAGGAAGCATGAAAAATAGTAGTAAGCTAGCAGGGATTACTGGCAGAGCTAGCAGGTGAAAACAATCAGAAGAAGGCAATTACACAGGCAGAACAGTAGCCCAGCCCAGCACTTAAAACTCTGCAAACAACAGTGCAGAATGTTTCTCTCAAGAGACACTGCAACAGAGGAGTAAGCTATTAGAAGTGAAAACTGAAAAAGCTTCACTCAGACCAAAAATGCTAGGGGCTGCCATAGCTGTTATAAGGAGACATATGCAACTTGCTGAGGGTGGTGACTATGCAAATGCTGCTGCACAACCCACAGTGAGGAGACGGAGAAGAGTGTACAGGCCCAGGGTCACCTACCAGGGGTTACATAAGCTGGAGATAGTGGAGCACTATAGAGTGGACAAAGACCTCCTACAGCAAATTGTTGAGCTGTGCAGGCCACGCCTCACACACAGAACCAACAGAGGGGAACCCATCCCAGTGGAAACCAAGGTATGTGTTGGCCTAAGAATACTAGCAACAGGTACCTTCCAGAGACCAACTGGTGATATGATGGGGATATCACAGGCATCAGCATCCAGGGTACTGCACCAGTTCCTGGATGCCATGTCAGCACATGTCGGTGATCATGTATATTTCCCCAATTCCCGTGAGGTATTGGCCAGCAATATGCGTCTCTTCCAGCAAATAGCGGAATGCCCTGAGGTAGTAGGTGCAATAGACTGCATGCATATACGCATCAAAGAACCAGCTGGTGAGCGGGGTAGGGCCTACATTACCCGCAAGGGCTTCCCCTCCATCAACTGCCAGGTCGTGTGTGATGCCCAGGGCATAATAATGAATGTGTGTGCTGGCTGCCCTGGAAGCTACCATAATTCCCATATCTGGCATCTGACACAGCTGTACCAGACATTTGCCAATGGGGACATCCCACATGGTCACTTAGTGGGGGATGCTGGCTATGCACTGGAGCCGTGGCTGATGACACCCATCAGAAATGCACACACACCTGAACAAGAATGCCATAATGAGGCACACGCACAAACACGAAATGTAATTGAGCATGTGTTTGGGCTGCTCAAGTCATGGTTATGGTGCCTGGACACATCTGGTGACGCCTTGCAGTACTCACCAACTACATGTACCCAAATTGTCATGGTATGTGCTATGCTACCTAATATGATTCTGCGAAAACAACTGCAGCAGGACCAGCATAGGGCTGGGCCAAACAGCCCCCCACCATTGCCAAGCCAATCACAGGCAGAGCGTGACTCGGAGGAGGAACAGCCTGAGCCTGCCCCAGTAGGCAGAAGGAGGCGTGCCCAGTATGCCTTCGCCTTGGCAAAGCGGCAACACATAGCACATACACTGGCTCAGTAGGAACCCTGGAAATGATACTTCTCTCTGACTCACACATATAGTAAAAGGGATGCCTAAGTTGACACAACCTGCTTTCAAACATGTACAGGGAGTGTAGTATGTGCATCCAATATAGACAGCCCTGCAGCACCACCTGAGGCATGATTGCCATGTGTTAAACAATGTAACACCATGTAGTATATGTAAACTTGATGACCCTGACTAACATCCTACCCTCACCAAGCATGATGCCACGATATGAAGATGAGATGATCAATTACAATAATTGGCTTAAGTATTGCTGTTAGTCAAAGGGGATCCAATGCGTGCCAGCCTGGGATGACATGCTGAGCAAGACACGATGCTCCACCTGCTAGGGATGGCGTGCACCTATCAGTCCTGGCCTTTTGGGTACTGGCAAAGGCTGTTGTCACCCCCACCATGCCTTGAATAGGTAAGGCTCAAAACACAAACCCACCTCCATAGGTATCACAAGGGATAAGAACCTAGACGTAATGCTACCCAATGCCAGAAGTCTAAACTGCAAGATGCATGCAGTCTAAACTCCCCTCAGCATGGAGAATGTTGATATCTGTTCTGTAACAGAAAACGGGGTCAAGGCTCACAAGAGCACCCTAACACTACCAGGTTACACCTCATACCGTGCTTTACAACCCCAAAACATGGAAGAAACTACAAAAGGAGGGTGACTAGCAATAATTGTCAAGGATAACCACACCCCCATGTTGGTACCACAACAAGAAGCAGCATGGACTATCCATGGTCAAGTAACAGTGGATAAAACTGCCTCCCAGTTTGTAGCCTGCTACAGACTACCCTCCTAACGCCAGGAACTGCACTTGGCCTGTGTTCATAGGTTCATAGGTTCATAGGTTCATACTAGGCTATCTGCCCAAGGGCATTTATAAGCCTAGCCCATAGTTATTTGGCTTTCGCCACCCCTTTAGTTTGAATAAAACTATGCCTATTATTTTGCTGTGCCTCTGTCAAGCAGTGACACTGAAGTAATCCCTGGGGTATATCTGCGATCCCCCATCCATTGGTCAAGATTCCTCTTGAACAAGGCCAGCGAGGTGCTCTGCCTCACATGTACCGGGATTTTGTTCCACAGCATAGGGAGTCTCTGGGTGATGAATCTGTCCCTCCAGCACGTTCTATTAATAACCGTGTCAAGGTTTAAGTCTCCGCCCTTGTGGTTCTGAGGGATCTAGATTTTTGAGGTGAAGCATATTCATCAAATCAGGGTTTGACATGGCCTTATATGTCAGGCACAGGTCACCTCTGAGCAAGCGGTATGAGACTGAATAGAGCTGGAGTTCTTTCAGTCGGGCAGCATAAGACATATTTTGAGACCCTTTATCCTTTTGGTGAGGAACTTTTGGGGCCTTTCCAGCTGCTGCAGGTGTCGGGTCAGATACATTCCGAATGGGGCATTGTACTCAATCATAGGTCTAATGAGTGATGAGTACAGGGGGACGATGACCTCCCTTGATCTAGATGTGAATCCCTTCATGATCAGGTGGGCAATGTAGAAGGTTTTCCTAACTACTTTAGCAACATGAGTGTCAAACGAAAGGCTACTGTCAACCTGGGTCCCCAGATCCCTGATGACTTCTTCTGTGCTCAGTGGATTGCCACCTATATGGTAGCTAGGGCTCTGGCACCAGTTATCCGTTTCTGTGAGGCCCTTCTGAAGGATATCTGTGTCAGAGGTGTTTTCGACTATGGCGCCCAGTTTGCAGTCATCTGCAAACTTTGTCAGCCATAACCCTCCTGTGTTTGCTTGTACTTCAGAAAAGTAGATGCCGAACAAGAGTGGACCCAGGACTGAGCCCTGTGGGACACCACTTGTGAGAGGCTTTGAGTCTGACATGGCTCCAGCAACTCTGACCCTGTGGGTTCTGTCACTTAGCCAGTTTGCAACCCATCTTGTGATGTATGGGTTTACATTCAAGCTGATGAGTTTTTCGATGATACCTGAGTGGGGTATTGTGTCGAAGGCCTTTGCCAGGTCAAGGTAGGCTGTATGGACTGCCTTTCCCTCATCAATGGCCTTGGTGACTGTCTCGAAAAAGTCAACCAAGTTTAAAAGGCATGATCTGCCTTTGACAAAGCCAAACTGGGTTGGATCCAAAGTCTGCAAGTTCCCTATGTCTTTATTTATGAGTTCCATTATGATCCTCTATATGGCTTTGCAGATAAGGCTTGTCAAGCTAATGGGACAGTAATTTCCAGGGTCGGTGGAGGCACCGCCCTTGTGAAGTGGGACCACAGTCGCCGTGCGCCACTCCTTGGGTACGTATCCTGAGGTGAGGCTAAGATTAAACAGCTGTCCTAACTGTGGGTTTAATTCCTCATTGAGTTCGTGGAGCACACAGCCGGGACACCATCCGTCCCATGGATGCTGTGTTTTTGCTTTGGAGAGAGCAGTTCTCACCTGGGCGTTGGAGATGTTTGGGGGCTACAATCCTCTGGTATAGATATCTCTCCTTTTTGGGGAGGGGAGTTTGCACTGAACCTGTCAGCCAGTATGTTGGCAATGTGTGTAGGTTCAGTAATCTTCACATCATTTTGAACTAATTCTGAGCATATCTGGGAGTTTCCTCCTAGGTTTCTAACATAGCTAAAGAAGGCCTTATGATTGTCTTTTGAGTCCTTGGCGATTTTTCTCTCAAAATTTGCCTTGGATGATTTTATGAGAGCTCTTAGTTTTTTACTTATAATGATCAAAG
This sequence comes from Protopterus annectens, assembly GCF_019279795.1. Lineage (NCBI taxonomy): Eukaryota > Metazoa > Chordata > Ceratodontiformes > Protopteridae > Protopterus > Protopterus annectens. Next base: position 847,127,639 of record NC_056727.1, on the reverse strand, counting down.
GTGTCTTACCTTTCAAGGATTTTTCTCTATCTTGTAGTAGCTTCCTCCTTTTGTTGTAGAGCTTGTTTATGGCTGGGGTCCACCAGACTGGACGCTTGCCTTTGGTACAAAGAGTTTTAGTTTTGTTTGGGATTGCCTGATCCATGCAGCCCTGTAAGTGCTGGTAGAAGGCATTTGTAAGTGATTCAGTTGGAACACACTATGGAACACATGAAAATATCAAGCTCTCCAAACATTATATTGGGTGACTGAAAATACTCAAACATAGACTGGGAGCATTATTCTAGCTCCAACACCCTAGGCCAAAGGTTCCTAGAATTCTTAAACCAAAATGCTCAGGAACAATGTACCACTCCCACAAGAAGGGTAAGCATACTGGATGTGATAATCAGCAACATGGGTACTCTATGGCCAGATGAGAAGTGTATCCCTCACTGGTAAGATCAGACCATAGAGTAATCACACTGGATATTCACATCCTGACCACAGTCCCTGGCCAGAAAACCACAGTGAAAAACATGTTTAAAGCAATTGTTGCACTCCTCCAAATTGATGTGGAATCCATTAAAGGCCCTGTGCCTGTGAAAAATATGGGCCACACCTCAGAACCCTTTATAAATGCATTCTATGAACACTTTCAGGAATGCATGGATTATGCAATCCCAAATAAAACCAAGACCCAATTCCATACACGCAGGCATCTGGCATGGTGGACCCCAGCCATTACCAAACCATGCAAGAGAATGAGGAAGCTACTACATGATAGAGCAAACCCAAAAAGGGAAGTAATCTCTGATCAGTATTATGGCAATAAAATATGGCCACTCATAAAATCCACTAAGGCCAGCTACAACATGCTGAATCTGTGAATCTTGAGGCAATGTTACACCTGCCCCATGTACACAGACAACCCCCTCCTCCCCCCAAGAAATACAAATATATGTGAGAGATGCAACCATTTATCCAAACTGGAGGCTGAGCTCTCAACTCAGTACTGTCAAAACTAGTCAGGAGGAGAAGGTAACCACAAACACCACAAACCCAGTCTCACATAGACCTATCACAACTGCAAACCAAAGACATAAACACACAAAAACATTCCCGGAGGCTCTAATTAAAAATCCACCAAATCAACAGAGGCCTCCAAAGCAGACACCCAAGCAACCACTACCTCCAAACATAGCACATGCAACACATAGTACACAAAGTCGGTGTGCCAAACAGTCACAGCCCTTAAGGACAAACAACATGCCTGATACACTTGTAATAGGTGACTCCATAGTCAGACACACTGATGTCCCGCTCACCAGACTGAACAAGGAAAAGGGTACAGTAAGCTGCCTGTAGGCTGCTACAATCTGCCACATAACACAAGCATGCAGGTCACTCCAAAGCAAGTACAAATATGACTCAGTCACTGGCCATGCTGGTGTGAATGACCTGAGACGTACCTCCCTGGACTACATGAAAAGAGACATAGAGGAGCTCTCCGATTATGTAGGCCAGGCCGGTATGACTCTGACCCTGAGCAGCATCCTACCCTCACCAAGAATGATGCCACAGTACAAACACAGAATGATCAGCTTTAACAATTGGCTCAATTACTGGTGTCATTCCAAGGGGATCCAATGTCTGTCTGCTTGGGATGACATGCTTGACAAGCCACGCTGCTTTGCCAGGGATGGCTTGCACCTGTCACTCCTGGGTGTCTGGATATTGGCTAGGGCTCTTGCCACCTCCATAGTGCCTTTTGTAGGCAAGGCTGAAAAGACAAACCCACCTCCCTAGAAAACATGAGTGGAAAAAAACATAAGGGTAATGCTGCTCAATGCCAGAAGTCTAAACCTCAAGATGCATGCTCTCGAGGCCCTCCCCAGTATGGAGAACATCGATGTCTGTGCAGTGATGGAAACCTGCATCAAGGCTCCTGAAAGCACCCCAGCACTACCAGGTTATACCTCATATCATGCTTTTTGGCCCCAAAGCCTGGACCAAACCACAAAAGGAGGGGGAGTATCCATATTCAGCAAAGATACCCACACGTCCAGGTTACTGACAATGCATGAAGCATCGGAGACCATCCATGTGCAACTAACCGTAGGCAAAACTGCTGTACAGTTTATAGCATGCTACAGACCACCCTCTCAAACCCAGGAACCCCACTCAGCCTTCCTGAAGACACTGGAGAGTATGAATGTCTCTCCAAATACCAAACAAGGTACTCACAAATTACCACATAGGTGGTAATCCATTACGTATGGAAGAAGTAATCAGGGACCTAGGGACACAAGTGGACAGTAACCTCTCATGTGACACTCACATTGCCAACGTGGTTAGGAAGACCTTCTATATTGGCCAACTTATCAAGAAAAGATTCACATCTACATCAAGAGAGGTCATTGTACCCCTATACTCTTCTCTTATCAGGCCCATAATTGAGTACAATGCCCCAATTGGGATGTACCTTACCCGATACCTGCAGCAGTTAGAAAGACCTCAAAAGTACCTCACCAAGAGGATAAAGGGTCTCAAACATTTGTCATATGCTGCCTGCCTGAAGACACCCCAGCTGTATGCAGTCACATACTGCCTACTCAGAGGCGATGTATGCCCGATGTACAAGGCCATGTCCAATACAGAATTAATGGACATGCTCCACCTCAGAAAATCCAAATCCATCAGAGCCGCGAGAGCGAGAGATGTCAACCTCAACACATAAATAAATAGGATGTGCTGGAGGGACAGATTCATAACCCAGAGGCTCCCTACATTCTGTAACAGAATCCCAGTCCATGTTAGGCAGAGCCCCTCACTGACTCTCTTCAACAGGAATCTTGCCAAGTGGATGGGAGATCATAGATTTACACTGGGGGTCATCACTGTGTCACGTCTCGACAGAGGCACAGTAAAGTAAACCCTAAATGGGCATAATATTCACATAGCAAGGGGTGGCAAAAGCCGCACACACTCTGGCTAGGCTTATAAATGCCCTAGGGCAGATAGCCTAGTATGAACCTATGAACCTATGAAGATACAAATTGTACAGGACACTAAGGATAATCACAAGGCTTTCTTAACTGATGGTAGGAACCTTGGTGGGAATTCACAGATATGCTCTGAATTACTCAAATATTACAAATAATACACTAAACCCACACACATTGCCAACATCCAACCTGACAGGTTCAGTGCAAACTCCGCCCCCCACACCAAAATGCCAAATATCTATCCCAGAAGAGTGCTGGCCCCCTGACATTGCAGATGCTGAGGTAACAGCCAGCATCTTCAAAGCAAAACACACAGCATCAATGGTATGAGATGGTGTCCTGGACTGTGTCCAACATGAACTCCAAGAAGAATGGAACGCCAAATAACACTACTGCTCAATTTCAACCTTACCACAGGATATGTACCCAAAGAGCAGTGTACAGCAACAGTGGTCCCTCTCCACAAAGGTGGTGTCTGAATGGATACTGCAAAATATCACCCCAGAATCCTGACAAGCTTGGTCTGCAAAGCTATGGAAAGGATGATCATGGACCTCAGAAATAAAGATATTGGGGACCTACAGACACTGGACCCTACCCAGCGTGGCTTTCTTAAGGGCAGATCCTGCCCATTAAACACGTTTGACTCATTTGAAACAGTCATCAAGGCCATTGATGAGGGGAATGTGGTCCACACAGCCTATCTGGTCCTTGCAAAAGCCTTCCATACAATACCCCACGTGTTCATTATAGATAAGCTCACCAGCTTAAATATAAACCCCTATGTCAGTAGATGGGTTGCAAACCAGCTCAAGGACAGAACTGACATGGTCAGAAATGCTGCAGCCATGTCAGACTACAAACCAGCTACAACTGGCATCCCACAAGGCTCGGTACTGGGACCTCCCTTGTTTGGTATATATTTCCCATAGGTACAGGCCAACATGGAAGGACTGTGTCTGAACAAGTTTGCAGAGGACTACAAACTGGACACCATATCTGACCCTCCAGCTGACACAAGCATCCTACAAAAGGGACACATAGAAACAGACAACTGGTGTCAGAGCCATGTCATCAAGCTAATTGCAGAAAAGTGTATAGTCATCCCCTGTGGATAAACAGTAAGTGCCCACCAATTACCACATAGGTGTTAACCCATTAAGTACTTTAAAAGTAATAAGAGACCTGGGGACACAAGTTGATAGATATCTTGCATTTGACAACCATGTGGCTGTAGTGGTTACAGAAACATACCATATACCAACCTAATCATGAAGGTAGTCAGATCTAGATCAGGGGAGGTCATCGTGCCTCTTCAGTCATCCTTCATCAGCCTCACAATTGAGTACAATGGCCCCTATGGGATGTACCTCAGCAGACACCTCCATCAACTGGAAAGACCCCAAAAGTACCTCACCAGGAGGATCAAAGAGCTCAAACAGATGCCATGTGTTGCCTGATTAAACAAACTGCAGCTCCACACACTGCCATACTGCCTGCCCAGAGGCAATCTGTGCCTGATGTATAAAGCCATGTCCAAGCTGGAATCAATGAACATGCTGCACCTTGTAGAATCTGAATGCCAGTGAGCTATGCACATGAGAGACCTGAACCCCAGCACTGACATACATAGGACATGCTGTAGTGATTGATCCATAACCCAGAAGCTCCCTCCACTCTTCAGTAAACTCCCAGTACAGGTTAGCCAGAGAGTCCCTCATTGACTCTCCTCAAGAGGAATCTTGATGAGTGGATGAGAGATGGTAGGTTTACCCTGGGTATCACTGTTATGTCTCAGGTAGACAGAGGCACAGTATACTAACCTTGAAATATGTCATGGCAAAATCCAGCTACAATGTGTGTTGAAGGACAAACACACTCTGTGACTAGCATTAGAAATGGCCTAGGGCACATACCTAGTGTTTGTCAATGTCCACCCAAGTTGCGGAATACACTACCAATGTTGGACAAGCCTGGTTTAAGTAGTCCATATCTGAACAAAATGCAACATGGCCATATGTGCACAACTGGCCCTTAACCAGTCTGGTGTGCTCACTATGAATATTTAAAGCAGTGATAGGACTGAAATCCAGGATACTGTCCACCACAGTGAAAGTACTGAACCAGTACACTATACGATATTACAGTGTTTGGTCAGTATGAAAGGATGTTGACAACTGTATGCAAACTATCCCATGGAAACCCTGCAAGCACAGTATAATCCCTGTTGGGTTCAGACACAAAGCAGTTGGGCAGTAAGTACACAACATGACTCCCAACACACAACTATAAATGTGAAATATTGTTGAAGTTCACACACAACCACAAATGTGGTGGACTGCAGATGTCAACATATGGAAAGCTCACACTGGGCATGCTCGCACACTTTGATAAATGAGACATATGTCAGGCAACAAGCCATAGAAAGCCTGAACTGGGCATGCTCACACACTTAGACCATGTCTCAGTTTAGCAGTTGGCCACACATATCTGGTATTTGTATGTGTTAATCCAGGAACCTCCCACAATACAGCAATCTACCCAGTGCACACAGTTAAATGACTACAGAGACATAAGTTAAATAGTGGATCCCTCTCATATTCAAACATCTTCCACAGATACACAAGTTGTTCATAGAAATAGGGAAAGCTATGGCAATAAAGACCTGCAAACAGTTTATCAGCAACAAATATTGTGCATCTGAAAGTTAAACATATGGGTGTAGAGGTCAATACTAGTCTGTTTGCCATAGGGAATACAAGCTTAGCCAGAGTGTGCTTGGCGTCTGCCTCCCCAGTACAGTAGGCTACTGTGCCTCTGTAAAGTAGGTCACAGAAGGCACCGTTTAAGGCTAGTGTGCTGTGCCTCCATCAAGCAGGGACACAGTGGAGATCCCAGGGGTTGAATTTGCAATGTCACATCCATGTGGCTGGTGTTTGCTGGAAGAGGGTTGGTGAGGAATTATAACAGTAACTGGGCATCAATTACAGACTGAGGGGAGCCTTATCTGCAGTGTCTGGACAATTTCACTGTCAACACTTTGACGTGATGATTTTGAGGGATTGAAGTGTCATGCCAATACTGTTCAGAGACGTCCTCCCTCTGTGGGATATTGCTCTGTAATGTATTAGCTCCCTCCTTCTGTTGTACAGCTTATATATGGCTGGTGTACACCAGACAGGTCTCCTGTTGTGGAGGAGTCTTGGGTTTATTTGGGATAGCATGATCAATGCGAACCTTCCAGATGCTCATAGAATGCAATTGTCAAGGATTATGCAGAGTGGCCTGTATAATCCCCCAGCATGGGTCCTTTGAAATCTTCCACCCCAGTCTTCACAAGTGCAAAGTCTGCTTTTGATAAATACTTTGTTTGCAGTGACTTCCTTGCCTGGGGGTGGGGATGGGATACGGATGTCCAGGGAAAGTTGTGTATGGTCAGATATTAACAATGGTGATCTACTTCTGGTGTGGAACATAGAGTCCCCATGTTGCAGATGGTCAGGCCCAATATGTATTCCCCCTTGTGGCTGTGGTGAGTGGTCCTGCCATAGCACATGGATTCACAAATTGTAGTGGCTGTAGGGTGATGTTTTTGAGGCCTGAGTAGTTCCCCCACACAATATACCTGTACCTGAAGTTAACCACTGTAATGGTGTATGTGAACACCTTCATATCCTACGCTGTTCCCAGGGAAGCAAAGTGTGTTTCCTGGATATGGGAGGGGTGGTCTGAACTGGTTGTATTGTGTGTTACAGGTCCTGTGGTCACGAAGCATGGTATAAAACATAACCTAGCAGTGCTGAAGTGCATATCTGACCCTGAAGTAGGCGGCTGTTAATGCATATATATGCTATCCCCCTAACTGACAGATAGTAATAGATGCACATACCTCTTTATAAATAATGATGTCAGCACCCTATAAATACTGCAGGAGAAGAACAGATACCCAGTGATTTGAATAGCATGCTCCGCTAATGCATCTCTTTCAAGTGTCATAATATAGTTAGATAGGGGTTTGAATCCTGCAAATGCTGTCTGTGTGTTTGGGTGAGGGAGATTAGTGTGTATGCAATTCTGCCTGAAAGAAATGTCCCTTTTGGCAATTAGAAGAACACTCTACATGATGCACATTCCTCTTTCTAAACACTGATGATGTCAGCACCCTATAAGTATAGCAGGAGAAGGGAAACCTCCCAGTAATGTGAATAGTGTGCTCTGCTAATGCGTCTCTCTCAAGTGTCATAACATAGTTAGGTATGGGTTTGAATCCTGCAAATGCTGTGTGTGTGTTTGGGTGAGGGGGGTTAGTGTGTGTGCAATTCTGTGTGAAAAAAATGTCCCTTTTGGCAACTAGAAGAACACACTACATGATGCACATTCCTCTTTCTAAACACTGATGATGTCAGCACCCTATAAGTATAGCAGGAAAAGGAAAACCTCCCAGTAATGCGAATAGTGCGCTCTGCTGATGCCTCTCTCCAAGTGTCATAACATAGTTAGGTAGGGGTTTGAATTCTGCCAATGCTCAGTGTGTGTTTGGGTGAGGGGGGTTAATGTGTGTGAAAGAAATGTCCCTTTTGGCAACTAGAAGAACACACTACATGATCCACATTCCTCTTTCTAAACACTGATGTCAGCACCCTATAAGTATAGCAGGAGAAGGGAAACCACCCAGTAATGCAAATAGCACACTCTGCTAATGTATCTTTCTCAAGTGTCATAACATAGTTAGGCAGGGGTTTGAATCCTACAAATACCATGTGTGTTATTGTCACACAGTTTGTCCATGTGTGTGGGGTGTTGCTCTTAATATTGTATGATATAGATTATATCAGTAATGTCAATGCACACATGAGGTATGTGTGTGCCACATAGACATATGTACCTGTGACCTTAAATAGTTCCATTGTCTGAAGCCTGCCTCATGTGAATACATGGAATTTGCATTACACAACTTTATGACTGTGGTTTTCTGTGCAGGGGCTGCATTTGGTATGTGAATATACAGTGAGAGTAGTCTATGGTGTCATCTTACCAGCGAGGGATACACTTCTGGTCTGGAGCATATAGTCCACATGCTGGTGATGATCAGGTGCAGCATGTTTTCCCCTCTTGTGGGAGTGGTAACAAGTTGTTCCATAGCAATTGAGTGTATGGATTCTAGGAACCTTACACCTAGGGTGCTGGAGCTACAGTAATGCTCCCAGTCTATGTGTGGATAAATGAAGCTGCCCAATATATTGTTGTTTGGAGACACCTGCAGATATTCATGTATTCTTAAGTAGGCCAAGTGGGTTACCTGGGTTTAGGATGGTGGTCCGTAGTAGGCTATGAACTGGAAGTCAGTTTAACCCACTGTTAGTTGCATGTGGATAGTCTGTGATGCGTCACACTGTGGAAACAACCTGGGGGTGTGGGTATAGGTACATATGTTCATAGGTTCATACTAGGCTATCTGCCCTAGGGCATTAATAAGCCAAGCCAGAGTGTGTTTGGCTTTCGCCACACATTTTAGATTAATGTTGCTATGCCCTTTTCTGAGGTTAGTATACTGTGCCTCTGTCTAACATTGACACAGAAGTGATACCCGGGGTACACCTACAATCCCCCATCCACTCATCATGATTCCTCTTGAATAGAGTCAATGAGGGACTCTGCCTAACCTGGACTGGGATTTTATTCCAGAGTGAAGGGAGCCTCTGGGTTATCAATCTGTCCCTCCAGCATGTCCTATTGATGTCAGTGCTGAGGTTCAAGTCTCTTGAGCGCAAAGCTCGATGGGAGTTTGATTTTCTGCAGTGCAGCATGTCCATTACTTCCGGGTTGGACATGGCATTATATGTCTGGCACAGATCGCCTCTGAGCAGGCGGTATGCCACTGAGTATGGAGTTATGTTAACCGGGCAGCATATGGCATCTGTTTGAGCCCTTTGATCCTCTTGGTGAGGTACTTTTGTGGTCTTTCCAGTTGCTGCAGGTGTCTGGTAAGGTAAATCCCAAAAGGAGCATTGTACTCAATTATGGTCCTGATGAGGGATGAGTAAAGAGGCACGATGACCTCCCCTGATCTAGATGTGAATCCTGTCATGATTAGGTGGGCTATATAAAATGTTTTTCTAACCACTTTGGCCACGTGGTCATCAAATGAGAGATTGCTATCAACTTCGGTCCCCATGTCCCTAATTACTTCTTCCATATGTAATGGATTACCACCTATGTGGTCATTTGTGGCCACTTTGTTTTTGCCAAAGGGGATGACTATACACTTTGTGGCATTTAGCTTGAGGCCATGGCTCTGGCACCAGTTGTCTGTTTCTATGATGCCCTTTTGGAGGATGGTTGTGTCGGCTGGAGAGTCAATTATAGCCCCCAGTTCACAGTCATCCATGAACTTGGTCAGCCACAGTCCTTCCGTGTTGGCCTGTACCTCCGAGACATATATACCAAACAGGAGAGGTCCCAGGACTGAGCCTTGTGGGACGCCACTTGTAACTGGTTTGGAGTCTGACATGGCTCCAGCAATTCTAACCATGTGGGTTCTGTCCTTGAGCCAGTTTGCAACCTATCTAGTGACATAGGGGTGTATATTTAAGCTGGTGAGCTTATCTATAATGCCCGAGTGGGGTATTGTATCGAAGGCTTTTGCGAGGTCCAGGTAGGCTGTGTGGACCACCTTCCCCTTGTCAATGGCCTTGGTGACTGTTTCAAAGAAATCAACCAGGTGTAAGAGGCAGGATCTGCCCTTAAAGTCACACTGGGTAGGATCCAGTGTCTGTACGTCCCCAATATCTTTATGTATGAGGTCCATGATGATCCTTTCCATAGCTTTGCAGACCAAGCTAGTCAGGCTTATGGGGCGATAGTTTCCAGGATCCGTTGAGGCACCACCTTTGTGGAGAGGGACCACTGTTGCTGTACGCCACTCTTTGGGTACATAACCTGTGTTAAGGCTGAGATTGAACAGTAGTTTTATGTTTGGGTTTAGCTCATCTTGGAGTTCAAGTAGGATGGAGCCCAGGACACCGTCTGGTCTCATTGATGCTGTGTTATTTGCTTTGGAGAGGGCGGCTCTTACCTGAGCATCTGAGATGTCAGGGGGGCAGCACTCTGCTGGGATAGATATTTGCCCTTCTGGTGGGGATGGGGGAGAAGTTTGCACTGAACCTGTCAGCTAGGATGTTGGCAATGTCTGTGGGTTCGGTGTAGTTTTTTGTCATTTTGGACTAATTCTGAGCATATCTGGGAATTCCCACCCAGGTTCCTAACATAACTAAAGAAAGCCTTGT
>NC_056727.1:847109340-847116866 GCF_019279795.1 Protopterus annectens | reverse complement strand
GGCCCTTTTGGAAGATGCTTGTGTCGGCTGGAGAGTCGATTATGGCACCCAGTTTGCAGTCATCTGTGGTCAGCCACAGTCCTTCCGTGTTGGCCTGTACCTCCGAAATATATACCCGAACAAGAGAGGTCCCAGGACTGAGCCTTGTGGGACACCACTTGTAACTGGTTTGGAGTCTGACATGGCTCCAGCAATTCTAATCATATGGGTACTGTCCTTAAGCCAGTTTGCAATCCATCTAGTGACATAGGGTTTATATTTAAGCTGGTGAGCTTATCTATAATGCCCGAGTGGGTATTGTATCTAAGGCTTTTATGAGGTCCAGGTAGGCTGTGTGGACAACCTTCCCTCGTCAATGGCCTTGGTGACTGTTCAAAGAAATCAACCAGGTTTAAGAGGCAGGATCTGCCCTTAACAAAGCTGAACTGGGTAGGATCCAGTGTCTGTAGGTCCCCAATATCTTTATTTATGAGGTCCATGATGATCCTTTCCATAGATTTGCAGACCAAGCTAGTCAGGCTTATGGGGCAATAGTTTTCTGGATCCGTTGAGGCACCACCTTTATGGAGAGGGACCACTGTTGCTGTGTCACCACTCTTTGGGCACATATCCTGTAGTAAGGCTGAGATTGAACAGTAGTTTTATGTTTGGGTTTAGCTCTTCTTGGAGTTCATGTAGGGCTTGCCCGGGACAATCGTCTGGTCCCATTGATGCTGTTTTTGCTTTGGAGAGGGTGGCTCTTACATGAGCATCTGAGATGTCAGGGGGGCAGCATTCTGCTGGGATAGGTATTTGCCCTTTTGGTGGGGGGGGGGGTTTGCATTGAACCTGTCAGCTAGGATGTTGGCAATGTCTGTGGGTTCAGAGTATTTTTTGTCATTTTGGACTAATTCTGAGCATATCTGGGAATTACCACCCAGGTTCCTAACATAACTAAAGAAAGCCTTGTGATTATCCTTAGTGTCCTGTGTAAGTTTTCTCTCTAGCTGGCCTTAGACAATTTTATGAGTGCCCGTAGTTTTTTGCTAATACTGATCAGTGATGCCTTCCCTTTTTGGGATTTTGCTCTATCATTTAGTAGCTTCCTCCTTCTATTTTATAGTTTGTTTATGGCTGGGGTCCACCAGAAAGGACGTCTGCCTTTGGAGGATTGGGTCTTGGTTTTATTTGGGATCGCATGATCCATGCATTCCTGAAGGTGTTCATAGAATGCGTTTATAAAGGATTCTGTGGTCTGGGCCGTATTTTCCACAGACCCGGGGGCTTTGAAGGATTCCACCTCAGTTTTGAGGAGTGTGAAATTTGCTTTAAAGAAGTTTTTCACTGTGGTTTTCTGGGCAGTGGGTGGGGTCGGGATGTGAATATCCAGTGAGATTTGTTTATGGTCTGATCTTACCAGTGAGGGATACACTTCTGGTCTGGAGCATAGAGTCCCCATGTTGGTGATGATCAGGTCCAGTATGTTTTTCCCCTCTTGTGGGAGTGGCAACAAGTTGTTCCATAGCATTTGAGTTTATAAATTCTAGGAACCTTTGGGCTAGGGTGTTGGAGCTAGAGTAATGCTCCCAGTCTATGTTTGGGTAGCTGAAGTCACCCAATATAATGGTGTTTGGAGAGACCTTCATATTTTCCAGTGTTCTCAGGAAGGCGAATGGGGTTCCTGGGTTTGGGAAGTGTGGTCTGTAGCAGGCTATAAACTGGAAGGCAGTTTTACCCACTGTTAGTTGCACATGGATAGTCTCTGATGCTTAGTGCTTTGCCACCAACCTGGAGGTGTGGGTATCTTTGATGAATATCGATACTCCCCCTCCTTTTGTGGTTCGGTCCAAGTTTTGAGGCCGAAAAGCATGGTATGAGGTATAACCTGGTAGTGCTGGGGTGCTCTCGGGAGCCCTGAACCAGGTTTCTGTTACTGCACAGATATCGATGTTCTCCATGCTAAGGAGAGTTTCGAGTGTGTGCATCTTGAAGTTTAGACTTCTGGCGTTGAGTAGCATTACTCTTAGTTTCTTATCCCTTGTGATACCTATGGAGGTGGGTTTGTCTTTTGAGCCTTGCCTAAAAGGCACTATGGGGTAGCAAGAGCCTTTGCCAATATCCGAAAGCCCAGGGGTGACAGGTGCAAGCCATCCCTAGTGAAGCATCGTGGCTTGTCGAGCATATCATCCCAAGCTGACAGGCATTGGATCCCCTTTGAATGACACCAGTACTTAAGCCAATTGTTGAAATTGATCATCTTGTCTTCATATTGTGGCATAATTCTTGGTGAGGGTAAGATGCTACTCAAGGTCAGGGTCATACCAGCCTGGGCTACATGCTCAGAGAGCTCCTATATGTCTCTTTTCATGTAGTCCAGGGAGGTACGTCTCAGGTCATTCACACCAGCATGGACAATGACTGAGTCATATTTGTTCTTGCCTTGGAGTGACCTGAGTGCTTGTGTTATGTGGCGGATCCTAGCCCCCGACAGGCAGCTCACCATGACCTTCTCCTTGTTCAGCCTGGTGAGCGGGACGTCAGTGTGCCTGAAGACAGAGTCACCTATTACAAGTGTATCAGGTGTGTTGTTTAGCCTTAAGGGCTGTGATTGTTTGGCACACTGGCTTTGTGAGCTATGTGTTGCATGTGTTTTGTTTTGGGGTAGCGGTTGCTTGGGTGTCTGCTTTGAAGGTCTCTGCTGCTTCGGCAGATCTTTATTTAGAGCCTCCGAGTATGTTTTTGTGTGATTATGTGTTTGGTTTGCTGTCGTGGTAGGTCTATGTGAGACTGGAATTGTAGTGAGTGTGGTTTCCTTCTCCTCCTGTCTGGTTATGCCAGTACTGAGTTGAGAGAGCTTAGCCTCCAGTTTGGCTATATGGTTGCATCTCTCACATGTGTTGGAATTTGTTGGGAGGAGGAGAGGGTTGTCTGTGTACATGAGGCAGTTGTAACATTGCCTCAAGATTCCCAGATTCACCAGCTGGACACGAGAGGAGATTGACAACTGACCTTTGGACATGCTAGAATAATATTGGGAATTCCTTAATAATTGAAAACAAGGGCCAGTGGGGAGTGAGGGTGTAGTGCTTTTAATTTTTAGTGCTGACTTATATAATTGCTTTAGTGAGCAAGTGCCAGGTAACTTAAGTGCAATGTGTTAGAGGTAACTTAAATGCAAAAACGACAAACAGTAAATTTCTTTCAAGTGAAACAAGGAAATAAGTACAGTAATTAATGCAGATATCACTAGTGATCCACAGAAGTGCTGAGAAGCCACGTATTAGGTGGAATTAGCATTCCAGGGAAATAACAAGCAAACAAACAGCAAGCATATAAACAAAGCTAGATTCAGCAGGCCTGGATCTAGTCTATGCTACAGCAAACAAGGTGTACCAATTTCAGTAAGATACAGTTCAAATATTCAGGCACTATAAACCAAAATTTGATGAGTGCTTACAGAATCCTTTAGAAAATTTGTAAAAGGAGAGCTGAAAAATCTTACAGTTTCCCTGTATCAACTTAACTCTTTCGTCACACTTTTTTATAACCACCAACTAAGAGTAATTTTATAACCATTCACCAGGAATGGGTACAACATTCTGACTGAACAGGGAAGCCTTCCCTGTTCCCTCTCCCAAACCAATAAAAGTTGCTTTTTCTTGCCCACTGAGGGGACCCATCAGCTGCAGAGGACATGGCTAATCCCTGGTCCATTATGGCTGTAGATGCTACAGCAGACAGACGTGGGTTAAAAGATGAGTAGCCTGAGGGACAAGCTATGGCCACAGCAGAGTCGCCAACCTGTGGCTGAGGCAAATGTGTAGCCTGCTGTGGTGACAATGACAGTTTGCTTAACTTTTTCTGTTTGTGGCTAGAAGAAGGACTGGCCATTGGACTGGTAGTTTATTCCATGGTCAAGCCAAGAATAGTACTTCTTTCTCGAGGAGAACTAGGACCAAAACCAAATACAAATGTAATGTCTTTAAAAGTAATTTTTTCCTAAGAAAAACAGAGTAAAAGCACTTTTGAACACTTTGCCAGCCCGAAAAAGTACAGTAAATATGATTTCTTCGCAGAAAAAAAATTCAATTACTGTAAACAACTGTAAACTAACAGGAAAAAAGTGCATTTCCATTTAAAAGTACAGTTCAGTTTCATGCAGTTCATTTTCATGATAGTCCTAGCTTAAAAATAACTTTCCAAATCAGAAAAGTACAATAAAACAAAAAATGTGGAAGTTTTTTCCCCCAAAGGGAACATATGCCTAGCAAAGTAACAGCATAAACCAACCACCAATCCTTTGATAGCCCACAGAGGAGAGCTGTTTTCAGCAAAAAGAAAGTTCAGAAGGCATTGGTGCACAAAAATGTATTTTTAGTCCGCACAGCTTGAGTTGAGCTGCCTGGATGTTTGGGTGCATGGAATGTTCCCTGAAACTCTGGACGCTGGAGGGTTGTTGAATCCCATGCAGGATAAAAGCAGGCAATGATATGATGAACATACGTTGTTAATCATTTTTGACCTATTTTGTCTGGTGATACTTTTTATACTAATGTCATACAGGATAGGTGTATGTTTTCAATTAGGATAGGTAAAATATTAGTTCTCACTTCTCTGGTTTTAAAAATCCCTATAAAGAGAAAAATGACAAAATTGTCAGATTCTAAACCTCAGGGTTGTTTTCCATGTGGGCATTGTAGTTTTACGCCTGTGATAGTTAATGTCAAAAAATGTTACATTCTTAAAAAATGCATGACATCCAACTCTGATTACCTGTGACACTGAATGAATATTGTATGTTGTTATTAGTTCCTGTGTTGTTTTCTATGAAAGGACAAACCTCTTGTTCATTTATACAGAGAATATCCTTACATTTAAACAATATTAGATGCAGTTGTGATAATAGTGCTTTATTTAAATGCAAACTCAAGCATCCTACTTATGTGATAAGTTTCACTGAGATTGATGCGGTTATATCATCTGTAACAAAGAAGTGGGAAAAACAAGATATTTTAAACCATAAAGAGAGTAGATGGATTATTAATTTAGGAGCAATTTATGATTTTGGACTCAGTGAAATGTTCTTAGATATCACATATATTTTTATTAAATTCATATCTATATATCTATAACTATCTATATCTATATATATCTATATATATATATATATATATATATATATATATATATATATATATATATGTATATATCTATCTATATATATATATATATATATATATATATATATATATATATATATATATATATATATATATATATATACCTACATCCTTACAAAGTCTCCTCTTCCATCCTTACAAAGTATCCTCTTCAATTTTTCCCTTGAAGCTAGACAAACTTTCAACTTAAGCACTCAAGCCATTCATTTCTCCGCCCGGCACTTGCTCAAAACTCATAGCAAGCACTTATAAACCCTAGCACTAGACCCTCCTGTACTGTACAGAAGGAGAAGGCTCTCTATTCGACCTTACCAACCATTCAGTAAAACAGTTCACTGTATCTATCCAGGCATGTCCAAAGGGCAGTTTCTGGTGTACTCTCCAGTCCAACTGGTGAATCTGTGCATTTTGAGACAATGTTACAACTGCCTCGTGTACAAAGACAACCCTCTCCTCCTACCACCAAACACTAATACATGTGAGAGATGCAATTATACATCCGAACTGGAGGCTAAGCTCTCTCAACCCTAGACTGGACCAGACAGTCAAGAGGAGAAGGGAACTACTTGCATCACACCACCAGTCTCACATAGACCTATGAAACCAGCACTGGCAAAAAACACACATAAATACACAAAAACATACTCAGAGGCTCTAAATAAAAATCTGCAACAGAAACAGAGACCTCCAAAGCAGACATCCAAGCAACCTCCACCACCCAACACAAACCATGAAACACATACATCACAAAACCAGTATGCCATGCAATCACAGCCCTTAATGCAAAATAACATACCCAACATACTAGTAATAGGTGACTCTATAGTCAGGCACACTGATGTTACACTCACTAGGCTGAATAAGGAGAAGGTTACTGTTAGATGCTTGTTGGGTGCCAGCATCCGAAACATAACACAAGCACTCAGGTCACTCCAGAACAAGCACAAATACAACTCTGTCATTGTCCATGTTGGTGTGAATGACCTGAGCCGTACCTCCCAAGTAGCCAAGGCTGGTATGACCCTGACCCTGAGTAGCATCCTGCCCTGACCAAGAATGATACCACAGTATAAAGAAAAAATGATCAATTTCAACAATTGGCTAAGTTTTTGGTGTCATTCAAAAGGGATCCAATGTCTGTCCGCCTGGGATGTCATGCTCGATAAGCCACGCTGTTTCCCTAGAGATGGCTTGCACCTGTCTCACTTAGGCTTTCGAATACTGGCCAAAGCTTTTGCCACCCCCATAGTCCCTTATTTAGGCAGGACTGAAAAGACAAACCCACCACCGTAAATAGCACAGGTACTAAAAATTGAGGGTAATGCTGCTCAATGCCAGAAGTCTAAACCTCAAAATGCACACACTCGAGGCACTCCTCAGTATGGAGAAAATTGATATATGTGCAGTAACAGAAACCTGGTTTAAGGCTTCAGAGAGCACCCCAAAACTACCATGCTAAAACTCATACCATACATTTCAGCCAAAGAACCCGGACTGAGATACAAAAGGCTGGGACATATCCATATTCATGAAGGACACTTACACCTAAAGGTTAGTGGCACAGCATGATGCTTCAGAGATCATCCACATGCAACTAACAAAGGGCAAAACAATTCAAATTGTAGCTTGCTACAGATCAGCCTCCATGTCCCAGGACCCCCATTCCTTGTTCCTAGAAACACTGGGAAACTTAAAGGTCCTAAAAAACACCCTAATATTGAGTGATTTCAATTACCCAAATATTAACTGGGAGCACTACTCAAGTACTAGCTCCCTTGCCCAACATTTCCTAGAATTTATAAACTAGAATGCCCTGGATCAACTGGTCAAGACTCCCACCAGAGGTGAGAACATATTGGACCTGGTCATCACTAACATGGGAACCCGTGTTCCACACCGGAGGTCAACCCTCGCTGGTTAAATCTGACCATAAACAAATCATTTTGGAAATTCACATTCCGCCCCCATACTTAGACAAGGAAACCACAGTGAAAAACATTTGCAAAGCTAACTTCACGATACTTAAGACCGGGGTGGAAAGTTTCAAAGCCCCCATGCTAAAGGATAAAACTGTCCAAGCTGCAAAATCCTTTACTAATGCATTCTACAGGCACCTACAAGAATGCATGGATTGTGCTATCCCAAGCAAAACCAAGACTCACTCCTCCAAGAAAAGGAAACCTGTCTGGTGGACATCTGCCATTAACAAGTTATACAAAAGAAAGAGGAAACTAGTACAGAAAAGAGAAAAATCCCAAGAAGGGAAGAAACTACGATCCCTCATAAAATCCTCCAAGGCAAGCTTCGAAAGAAAAATTGCCAAGGACTCCAAAGATAGCCACAAGGCATTCTTTAGGTATGTCAAGA
>NC_056727.1:847099340-847104340 GCF_019279795.1 Protopterus annectens | reverse complement strand
CTTCTGAACAGCCTTTGTCTTTGTGAGTTGCACAAGTATCTGAGTAGTACTAGGAGTGAGCTGCTTCTGAAAGAGTTACTAAACTTTCTCAGAAAGAGAATCAGCAGAGTTGTTCATTTGCCCCTGAGAAGAGCATCTCTAAGTCATAGGAAATTAGACCTTCAATTTGTCACTTGTCTGGTATGTGTTTAGCAAGATAATGATAAATGTGAGACAGAAACCCTAGCTGTGTTAAAATATTGTGTACATTTGGGAGGGTGGCCAAATGGTTAAGGTGCTTGCCTTGTAAGCACAAAGTGCAGGGTTTGAGCCTCAGAAGGGATAGTTGGCTAGGCTTAAAATGGCTCACAAGGGCAATTAGCTTAGTATAAACCTATATACATACTATATATAATTAATATCTATATTTATAGACAGATTATACAAATAGATGCAAAATGTAATATAACAACAACAGATAATTGAGAGATCCAAGACTGGGGCATAAAGAAAAACAAAGGCAGGACAAAAACAGAGGAAAAGAGATGATTGAGATAACTGAGTTATGAAGCAGTTTCTGTTCTGCTTAGACGTCTTTATGACAGCAGATGATTTGGAGTCTGTAGGAAAATAGGCTAGCTTTATATAAGAATACAAGAGTTGGAGTTCATTTTTTTGCCACTTGCTGGAAATATGTTCAACATCTATCCAAGCACTTAAGGTGCTCTGTCTGCAAGATGTGATGCCTTAAATCTGTTTTTCACTGCCATTATATATTCACTTGGAATATTTCTGAATGCATATGTAGTTGGCCTGGCCATACTTTTCTTGTTTTAATTTAATTTTAAGCTTTGTAAAGGAAGATGATAGTCAGAGAAAGTCTGCTGCAAATAATGTTTTTGTTGACTGTATGAAGCTCTTCCATCTCAGACAGCAAACCATACGGTCAGTATGATTTCACTGTTGACCATCACACAGCAGAGAATCAATGCCCTTTGGTTTTTGTCTCTACAGAAGCAAAACAGTAGCACTAGTACCTCAGTCCTTTTGGTGATAAGCAGTCTATTCCCAGATTATGCTGACATCTGCAGGGTTTTTGTAGCTTTCTCCTAGTAGATGCCTCGGATAGCAACCAGACCGATCAGGAAAGAATCCCCCACCACCCACACTGCTCAGTTAGAGACAGTCAGGAATAAATGACTCTCTGTTCTTTCTTTCATCAGGAGCAAAGGGTCTATATGACTACACCAAAAGATCAGAACAGCAAATGTATGTACATTGACACACTTACGTCGATGTACATACTGAGCGAAACACTTAAACAGCGAAAACCGGAACATCGAATGTGTTTCATCATCATAATGAGCCACACAGGTAAGTAAAATCTGAACTAAAATATTACATTTATTAGCTGTTACAGGGGGGCAAGCCCCCCTGCACCCCCCACACCCCCCTACTTAAATATACCAACTCCGAGACCGCACTACAGTGGGGAAAAGGATATATTTCCTTATCCCCACCCTCATGCTGCTAGCTATGGAACACGTTCGGTGTTCCGGTTTTCACTGTTTAGGTGTTTCGCTCTGTATGTACATTGACGTAAATGTGTCGATGTACATACATTCGCTGTTCTGATCTCTCGGTGTACTCATATAGAACCAGTGCAAAACAGTAGAAGTAATCCCAAGCAGGCTCCTAAGAAGCAGTTATCAGGCTTTCAAGGGATCAGTAGTCTCTAGTAAATCTAGTAAGTAATGTCCCTCTGCCTCCTCTCCTTCAGGATCAAAACAGAAGAATCATTACCAAGATTATTACTGAGAAACAGAATGTAGACTCTCCATTGATTAGTAGACTAGTCCAAGATGTTGCAGATGTTAAAAGTAAGACGAAACAATATGTTAATGATCTAAGGATTGCATTGTGTACTAAGTGCCTAGAAAGATATAAAAGAAGGTTACTCAAGCTTTAGAAATCTAAAGGGAGAGTTATTAATCTTAAAACTATAAGCTAGACTGGATGGGTGATGGGCACTCACTGTTGTGGCTCTGTGGAATATGGTGGTAGGGAAAAAATCTAAATAGTCTGAGGGGTAGTGACTTCACAAAATATTAATTTTGTGCTCACTGAAACTAAAATTGTATTCTGCTACAGGGGTATGCAGCTACAGGATGGTATAATGAGCAGTAGGAGCTGTGAGTCACCATTTTCTCATTTTTGTGTAACTGTGACATCATAGTCACGATCATATAAAACCTCGGTATAACATCATACCCTGGATGAACCATCAGTGAGATGCAGTACCTCTCAGTTTCCTATTGTAAAAACTAGGCTGGAAGAAGGGCATAGAGCTACAGGGTGACATAAGGTTACATATCAGGATGGGTCAAATATGAGCAGCAAGAGTGTAAGGTGGAGACCATGAGCTACACACACTGGAAACTCTCTGTTCCACAGTAGTTACCACAGCAATGACTTGAGTGGCCCCAGTTTAGGATTTTATATTAATGTCTGCACATCTGGATTATATCAATCCCACACAGCTCCTCTACACTAGGATGGAACATAAATGAACAGAATAGTGATGTCAGGAGGACCAGCATCTGGATGACATCATCATAAAGATGCAGAGGAAGAGATGACAATCACCTACTAGACATAAGTGGGTTTTGGCTAGGATGTCACCTGTATTGTCTGGATCGATCTACCTGTGTCTTCTTCGCTGACACACAGTTGCTCACAAATTGAGCACCCTATTCTGCTACCCTACAAATCAATGATTCAGAAAATATCAGGACCACCTGGATGTCATATAAAACATCAGGAATACACTGTTAGTTCAGTAAGTAAATGTCCTACCTGAACTACAACAAATCTGGCAAGGTTACATTTTCGTATATCATCTCATATGAAGGCCATTGCCTCCACAGAGCAAAACCTCTACTGTGAGCTCTGCAGCACTGGAAAGGGAAAAGAATAAGAAGCCGAATGCTTGGACTGCGCTTTTCATCCATGTAATATGAGGATGTAGTGCACAATTATGGGTCACTGAATGCGATGTAAACAATGAAAAGTGTATCTTTTACCTGAATAAGCGCAATGTGATTAGGTGGGATTTCTGCAGTGCAGATCACTTGCTATGCAGGTCTACATGCATAGGATGCTGCAGGAAGGAGTGGATAATAACAACAAGGCTCATATAGAGGCAGTAAGGATGTGCAGCACCAGGGTAGTAAGACGAATCTAAAAGAGTATGAGGAGAAACAGCAGAAGGATTAGGAGCACCAGTAGCACCAGAGAAGTATGTCTTCCAGCAGTCCTTGTTTCAGTTTGGTCAGACTGGACATCACTTTACCACCTTCTAGAAATGTGAGTATCTCTGCAGTACATAATGCACAATGTTGGGGTAAGTATCTAGCATATAAGAAGGATGGGGTACACTGGAATGGGATGTGTATGTGAATCAGGATAGAATGATACGGAGAAAATGAGACAGGGAGAAGGAGGCAGTGTTGCCACATTTTTCCATATTTAGATGGCTTGCTTATCTTGTCAGATTCTTTTCCAAAGTGTCAAGAATCTCTCTCTTGGGTGAGAGATCTCTTAAATAAGATGGGTTTTATAGAGAACACCCACAAGTCTTTTTCTGACCCCTTCACACAGGATTGTGATCTTAGGGTATCTACTAGACACTTCATTTCAAAGAGCCTTTCTTCTACTGGAAAAAGTAGATCTGTACCTTGTTGTATTTCTAGGATTTTCAACTCAACCTTTAATCACTGTAAGGGAATGTCTCAAGATGTTGAGACTCATGGCATTTCTTTTTCCCATGATACCTGTGGAAAGACTCTACAAGAGAAAGATACAATGGCACCTGAAGTCTCTTTGGTCCCAGCACTAACACTCACTATATTTTCAAATTCCAGATTTGAGGTTTGTCAGAATAGAAATCACTTGGTCACAACATCAAATTTCCCTAAATCTAGGACTCCCCTTCTCTCCCCTTCCCAAAGCAGTTAGCCACCACAGACACCTTGGGCATTGCCTGCAGAAGAGTTTCAGAAGAGTTAGAAACTCCAGGGTATTTGGAATACCAAGGACAATAACAAGAGCATAAATATGAAAGAGATACTTACTCTGACCAAAGCACTCAACTCTCTGAATCTTCCTTTACCCCTGGATCACTTCAGTTGTTATAGACTGTACTACAGTCATGCGGTTTGTCAGCAAGCAATGGGGATCCAGGCCTCATCACCTTTGTAGACTAGCCATGATAGCTTGGGATACATCTTCACAGCACAGTTTCACTCTACAGTCATCCTCCATCCTATCAGAGCAAAACTGTGTGGCAGACAAGCTGAACAGTACCAAGGAAGACCATCACAAATGGAAAATAGATCAGGGGATTTTCCAAAATTTGATCCATTGTGTGGAGTTCCTCAAGTAGACCTGTTTGACTCCTCTATGAGCAATCATCTGTCAAAATTCTGCACCAGGATTCCATGCAAGAGGGCCTGGAAGATAGATGCCTTTTGTTTTTCTTGTACAGAAATATTCCTGAATTATTTTCAATCCTTTCCACTGATAACCAGGACATATCTGAAGATTCAGAAGGAATCCCACAAGATTATTGTGGTAACTCCTTTCTGGCATAGGTAACAGTGGTTCTCCCTTCTTTTGGAAATAACCAAGGGCAATTACCACAAGCTTCCTCACAGAGTGGATCTGCTTGCACAAAATCAGGGGAGTTTGATATTCCTTGACCTCAATTGACTTCAAATGACTGCCTGGGTGATAGGATTTTAATTCTCTTTAGGCACCTGCTTACTGAGGATGTGCACCATGTAGTAATGGAGACAAGAAAGCCTGCTATTAGAAAATCATATATTACCAATGGAAAGTGTTTTCTAGTTGGCACCAGCAATATAATCAGCAACCGTTCAGGGCTAATATTTCCCTAATTATGCCATATTTGTGTGAGTTATTATGCTTTGGGCTTCAAATTTTTCCCATTTCAGGGATGT